>NC_092736.1:12415700-12556219 GCF_047496885.1 Scyliorhinus torazame | reverse complement strand
ATGTAAATAAAGTTTTAGGGCAAAGTCATATAATCTATTTGTCAAATTTGTCAAAGGAGATGAACATTTAAGGTATAGTTACAACCTAGAATAATATTATAGAAGCTCACTTCTATTTATGATCCAATCAAGCTTGTGGTGGTTACTGAATTTTGGAATGCTATGCACTCTAAGTGGAATAAACGGAATGTCCCCAAGGCTATTTCATGATGGTTAGTGATCACTTTATAGAGCCTGTTTGAACTGTGACACAATCCTCTAATTGACTTGGATGTGACATAAATCACCCCCCCCTTCCCCCCGGCCACTTGTTTTTTCCACCTGCACTTGAGTGATATTTTAATCTGTTGCTGAAACTGCTGACTGCAGAATTTGAGTCTTTTTGGATGGCCTATATTCACTTAGTATCTACAGCAATTGTCAATTTTTAATACTTTTTACCGCCTTTAACAAAGCTCAGGTTGATGCTATAATTGTTGTGGTGTTAAATAGTTTTAACTTTCTACCCACTTCTAGTCACAAATTCAACCTGTAGCATTAAATAGCATAATGAGAATCTATATTAAGAATGAGGCAGGCGTGTGGAGCGAATTCCTTTGGCAATTAAACTTGGACCACAACTCCATACTTTCTTGTATATAATCCTGTCTGTGTTTTACAGGTTGTATTTGAGCTGGATTATAATAAATTATTAATTTGTGATGTTTGGAATTTAGTAAACTTTCAGCAGGTACATAACTGGATCAGATTTTTGATTGTTCATTGCAATCTTTTAAAATATAAAAATCTTTATTATTGTTACAAGTAGGCTTACATTAACACTGCAATGAAGTTACTGTGAAAAGCCCCTAGTCGCCACATTCCAGCCCCTCTTTGGGTACATGGAGGGAGAATTCAGAATGTCCAAATTATCTAACAGCATGTCTATTGCAACTTGTGGGAGGAAACTGGAGCACCCGGAGGAAACCCACGCAGACACGGAGAACATGCAACTCCGCACAGACAGTGACCCAAGCGGGAATTGAACCTGGGACCCTGGCGCTGTGAAGCACCATTGCTTTTTAATAAAACATATATTTATTCAAATTTTCAACAAACCCCCCCCCCCCCCCCCCCAGGCCAACAAGAAAAAAGAAACAAAAACACAACAATCAGAAATTATACATTGGATTTCCCCCATATACAATAACCCCCCATATAACATTTAAAAGCACAAATAGGGAAAAAAAGCCCACCTTCACCCAAATGCCACTTCAAAAAAAAAAACCCTGGGCTGCTGCTGCTGACCTCCTCCGAACGCTCCGCGAGATAGTCTAGGAACGGTTGCCACTGCCTGGAGAAAGCTTGCCACAGACACTCGCAAGGCAAACTTTATCCTCTCCAGCTTGATGAACCCTGGCATGTCATTGATCCAATCTACCACACTGAGGGGGGCTTCACATCTTTCCATAGTAGCAAAATCCTCCGCCGGGCCACCAGGGAAGCAAAGGCCAGAATACCGGCCTCTTTCGCCCCTGCACTCTCGGCTTGTCTGATACCCCAAATAATGCCAATCCCAGCTCGGCTTGGCCCGGCGTTCACCACCTTGGACATAGTCCTCACAAAACCCCGCCCAAAACCCATCCAGCGCCGGGCACGACCAGAACACATGGACGTGATCTACCGGGCTCCCAGAGCACTTCCCATATCTGTCCTCTACCCCAAAGAACCTACTCCACCTCGCTCCTGTCATATGTGCTCTGTGAGTAACTTTGAACTGTATTAGGCTGAGCCTGGCGCAAGAGGAGAAAGAATTAACCCTACTCAGGGCATCAGCCCACAGACCCTCATCTATCTCCTCCCCAAGCTCCACCTTCCACTTGCCCTTTAGCTCCTCCACCGAGGCCTCCTCCTCTTCCTTCAGTTCCTGGTAAATCGCCGAAACCTTGCCTTCTCCAACCCATACACCTGAAATCACCCTTCCTGAATCCCACGTGCATGAAAGCGGGAATTCCTCACCTGCCGCCTCACAAACACCCTCACTTGCATGTACTGAAAGCGTTTCCCGGGGGCAACCCAATAATAGCGCCACAAATTCGGCAGCGCCAGCCCCCCCCCCCCCCCCCTGTCCCTGCCACGCTCCAGAAACACTCTCTTCACCCTCGGGGTCTTATTCGCCCACACAAATCCCATGATGCTCCTGCTTACCTGTTTGAAAAAGGCCTTGGGGATCATAATGGGAAGGCACTGGAACACAAAGAGGAACCTCGGGAGGGCCGTCATTTTGACTGACTGCACCCTACCCGCTAGTGAGAGTGGCAGCATATCCCATCTTTTAAAATCCTCCTCCATCCGATCCACCAACCGCGTCAAAATGAGCTTGTGCAGGGCCCCCCAGCTCCTAGCTACTTTGATCCCTAGGTACCGAAAGCTCCTTTCCGCCCTCTTCAGCGGTAGCTCGTCTATCCCCCTTCCCTGGTCCTCTGAATGCACCACAAAGAGCTCACTCTTCCCTATGTTGAGTTTATACCCCGAAAAGTCCCCAAACACCCCAAGGATCCGCATGACCTCCGCCATCCCCTCCACTTGATCCGCAACATACAACAACAACCGATGTGTTCTCCTCTTTCCCCCCCCCCCTCCCCGACCAATCCCCTCCATTTCCTGGATTCCCTCAGTGCCTTGGCCAGCGGCTCAATTGCCAGTGCAAACAACAAGGGGGATAGGGGGCACCCCTGTCTCGTCCCCCGGTACAGCCGAAAGTACTCCGACCTCCGCCGGTTCGTAGCCACACTCGCCACCGGGGCTCTATATAACAGCCTGACCCAACTGATGAACCCCTCCGCAACACTTCTCAAAGATACTCCCACTCCACCCGATCAAAGGCCTTCTCCGCGTCCATAGCTGCCGCTACCTCCGCTTCCCCCTCCACCGAGGGCATCATAATCATATTGAGGAGCCTCCGCACATTTGTATTTAGCTGCCTACCCTTCACAAATCCCGTCTGGTCCTCATGAATCACCCCCAGGACACAGTCCTAAATTCTCGTAGCCAGCACCGTCACCAGCAACTTAGCGTCAACATTGAGGAGCGAGATCGGTGTAAACGACCCACATTGCAATGGATCCTTGTCCCGCTTCAAGATCAACAAAATCAGCGCCCTGGACATTGTTGGGGGCAAGGTTCCCCCCCCCCCTCCCTCGCCTTATTAAAAGTCCTCACTAGCAACGGGCCCAGCAGGTCCACTTATTTCCTGTAAAATTCAACCGGGAACCCATCTGGCCCCGGGGCCTTCCCCGCCTGCATGCTCCCCAATCCTTTAACCAGCTCCTCCAGCCCGATCGGCGCCCCCAAACCAGCCAGCACTACCTCCTCCACCCTCGGGAACCTCAGCTGATCGAGGAATCGTCGCATCTCCTCCTCCCCGCTGGGGGCTCAGACCTGTACAGATCCCCATAGAAGTCCCTAAATACCTTGTTTATTCTCACCGCACTCCACACCATATTCCCCCTCTATCCTTAACTCCACCAATCTCCCTCGCTGCCTCCCTCTTACGAAGCTGATGTGCCAGCATCCGACTCGCCTTCTCCCCATACTCATACGGCGCCCCCTGCGCTTTCCTCCACTGTGCCCCTGCTTTCCCCGTGGTCAACAGGTCGGGTTCTGTCGCTCATAAGTAGCCCCTCCTCGGGGGGGGGGGGGGGGGGGGGGCTCTGCATACCTCCTGTCTAATCTCCTTAAAATCTCCCCCACCAACCTCTCCCTCTCCTCTCTCTTCTCCCTGTGGGCCCTAATGGAGATTAGCTCTCCCCTGACCACCGCCTTCAACGCCTCCCAGACTACCCCCACCTGCACCTCCCTGTTGTCGTTGGCCTCCAAGTATCTTTCAATACACCCCCGCATCTGCCCGCACATCCCTCATCCGGCTACAGTCCCACATCAAGGCGCCACAGCGGGCGCTGGTCCCTCTCCACCCCCAACTCCAGCTCCACCCAATGCGGGGCGTGGTCCGAGATGGCTATGGCCGAATATTCCGTTCCCTCCACTTTCGGGATTAGCGCCCTACTCAAAAGTCTATCCGGGAGTAGGCTCTATGGACGTGGGAAAAGAAGGAAAATTCCCTGGCCAGCGGCCTGGCAAACCTCCATGGATCCACTCCCCCCATCTGGTCCATAAATCCCCAAAGCACCTTGGCCTCTTACCTGTCCTGGACCTAGAACGGTCCAGTGCTGGGTTCCCCCCCCCCCCATTATCAAGCTTCCTACCTCCAGATCCGGAATCCGACCCAGCATGCGTTTCATAAGTCCGGCATCATCCCAATTCGGGGCATATACGTTCACCAGTACCACCCGCACCCCCTGCAACCTACCACTCACCATCACATATCGCCCTCCATTATCCACTACAATATTCAGTGCCTCGAACGACAACCGCTTCCCCACCAGTATTGCAACCCCTCTGTTCTTCGCATCCAGCCGTGAATGAAAGACCTGCCCTACCCATCCCTTTCTCAGCCTAACCTGATCTGCCACCTTTAGAAGTGTCTCCTGGAGCATAACCACGTCTGCCTTCAGTACCTTTAAGTTCGCGAACACCCGGGCCCTCTTGACCGGTCCGTTCAGGCCCCTCACATTCCATGTTATCAGCCGGATCGGGGGGGGGGGGGGGGGGGTACACTCCTCCCCCCCCCCCCCCCCCCCCCCCCCCTCCCCAAAAACCCACCCACCACCACCGGACTAACCACCTCCTTTTCTAGGCCCCGTGCCCGTGCCTCCCGCACCCTCCAGTCCCCCAGGCGGACTCCCGCCCCGACTACCTCTCCTACTTCCAGCTCCCCTTTGGCCAATGCAGCACCAACCCCCCCCCCCCCCCCGCTAGATCCTCATCTAGCCATTTTGCTCCCCCCATGACACTCCCGTAAGTCAGCTGACCCCGGCCTCTCCTGCTATTCCATCGACATCCCAGTGTGAGAATCCCCCACCCCTTGACAGTCAGTGTGCGCTCCTCTCCAGCACCGCCCTCCACCCCCCGGCCCCGCCCCCATCCTTCCCTAACACGGGGAAAAAAAGCCCGCGCTTTCCTGAGCCGGCCCCGCCCCCTCTGGCGCAGCTCCTTTTTGCGGTCTTACCCCAACTCCCCATCCCCGGGTCTCTTCCTCCGCGGGGCCCTGCCCCTCCAACACCGACGCCCACACTCTCCCACAGCTCCCACATCAAATCCATTCACCCATCCCGACCCAGCAGCAAAACAAAAAGAACATTCCCCAAACGCAGTAAACACGGTAAACATCCCCCCACGACAAACCCTCAGTTTGAGTCCAACTTTTCAGTCTGTATAAAGTTGCATGCCTCATCAGGCGTTTCAAAATAGTGGTGCCGATCTTGGAATGTGACCCACAATCGCGCTGGCTGCAGCATCCTGAACTTCACCCCCTTCCAATGGAGCACCGCCATAGCCCGGTTAAAACCAGCCCTCTTCTTACCCACCTCCGCACTCCAGTCCTGGTAAATTCGGATCTCCGTGTTCTCCCACCTGCTGCTCCGCTCCTATTTGGCCCATCTCAGGACACACTCTCTGTCCATAAAGCGGTGGAACCTCACCACTACAGCCCTTGGTGGCTCGTTGGCCTTGGGTCTCCTTGCCAGGACTCGATGAGTCCCATCCAGCTCCAGGGGCCTCGGGAAAGCTCCCGCGCCCATCAGCGAATTGAGCATCGTGCTCATATATGCCCCGGCATCGGGCCCCTCCACTCCTTCAGGGAGACCCAGAATCCGAAGATTCTTCCTCCTCGACCTATTCTCCAGGTCCTTAAATTTTTCCGCCCACCTCTTGTGCAGCGCCTCGTGCGCCTCCACCTTCACCGCCAGGCCCAAGATCTCATCCTCGTTCTCCGAGGCTTTTTGCCGCACCTCCCGGATCGCCGCCCCTTGGGCCTTCTGCGTCTCCACAAGGTTTTCAATCGGCGCCTTCATTGGCGCCAGCATTTCTGTCCTCAGCTCCTCGAAGCAGCGTTTAAGAAACTCCTGCTCCTGCGACCACAGCGCCCACGCTGCTTGGTCTCCACCCGCTGCCATCTTGCTTTTCCTCCCTCGCACTTTCCGCTGCACCAGGATCACTTTTTTAACCGCTCCACTCCTGGTCCAATGCATATACTGACGGGGGGACCTTGCTGTCACCTTCCCACACTGGAAGCCGTCGAACAATTGCCGTTGAGGCCTCTCTGAAGAGCCCAAAAGTCTGTTCCCGGCGTGAGCTGCCGAAAGTGCGATCTACCTAGGCATAGCCGCAACCGGAACGTGAAGCACCATTGCTAACCACAGTGCTATTGTGCCGTCCAAAACAATTGTGGGAGAGAATGGTGGTACAGATTTTCACTCGTGTTATGGAAGTTGTTGATAACTTTTGAAACAGCAACTTACTTTAATGGATGTGTCATGTAAGAGTCCCTTTAAGAAATGTGTGTTTCTCAAATGGCAGCAGTGATGTCAGTGCGTGGGTGGAGCTGGGCTGTCTTTCTGTCTTTCACTTTCATTTTGAGCTGAAAAGCTGCCGTGTGGCTCTGTTTAGTTTTGTTTTATATTTTGAGAAGCTCTAGTCACAGCAAGATGTGTATGAATCTCTGCAAGCTGAAGAACGTTCATTTGGTGGATGATTTCAAAGTAGTAATTGCTCTCAGTAGAGAATTTAAACCTGCTGTCCTTCTGTAAAAAGGTTTTTTGTCTTATGGATGTCTTATAGAGTACTGTATTCTTTGGGGAGGTGGATTTGAATTGATGGCTGCTAAGATGTTCACTATGTTTATAAAATGTGAACTGGGTTCATAGAATAAACATTGTTTTTGTTTAAAAATACTCTTCGTTCTCTGTTGCATCACACCTGTAAAGTGGGCCATTGGATTAGATTGGATTTGTTTATTGTCATGTGTACAGAGGTACAGTGAAAAGTATTTTTCTGCGAGCAGCTCAACAGATCATTAAGTACATGGGAAGCAGAGGGAATAAAAGAAAATACATAATAGGGCAACACCAGGTATATAATGTAACCACATAAGCACCGACATCGGATGAAGCATACAGGGTGTAGTGTTAATGAGGTCAGTCTATAAGAGGGTCATTTAGGAGTCTGGTAACAGTGGGGAAGAAGCTGTTTTTGAGTTTGTTCGTGCGTGTTCTCAGACTTCTGTATCTCCTGCCCGATGGAAGAAGTTGGAAGAGTGAGTAAGCCGGGTGGGAGGGGTCTTTGATTAGGCTTTGATTTGGCTTTCCCCAGGCAGCGGGAGGTGTAGATGGAGTCAATGGATGGGAGGCAGGTTCGTGTGATGGACTGCGCGGTGTTCACGACTCCCTGAAGTTTCTTGCGGTCCTGGGCCGAGCAGTTGACATACCAGGCTGTGATGCAGCCGGATAGGATGCTTTCTATGGTGCATCTGTAAAAGTTGGTAAGGGTTAATGTGGACATGCCAAATTTCCTTCGTTTCCTGAGAAAGTATAGGCGCTGTTGTGCTTTCTTGGTGGTAGCGTTGACGTGGGTGGACCAGGACAGAATTTTGGAGATTTGCACCCCTAGGAATTTGAAACTTGTGTTCTCCATAACCTAAATCTATTTAAAGTTGTGGGTCAGGTGTACTCTATGATACACTTTGGGGTTCTCTAAACCCTGGACTATAACAGGTGGAACAGTGAGTGATGACAGTGAACTTGCTGAATTCAAAATTTCAGCATTGATCATGTTGAGAATTTTATTTTGGGTAGATTGTGTTGCTTCGCCTGGCTAAATGAGATCTAGCCAGATCATTCAGGGAAGCATGTTCAAATCTGAATATTATTAGCGTTGTGTGGCAATTGGAAATTGAGTGCGGTGAATATGTTTCTTTCTCTTCCCCCCCCCCCCACCCCCACTCTCTCCACTCCATTGCCCCCTTTTTGTCCTCCCCGAAAGTACTTACCTGATAGTATGAGGGTGAAGAGAGAAAGAGTTCAGGATTTTCTTTGAGGTCTCCACTGGTGCTGCTTTGACCACAGTGGAATACAGGAAAGTTTAATTTGACTTCCCTTTTGAGACCACTAGGCTTCTGCTTGAGGGTTTTCCACAGAAGTATAATTGAAGTAAGAAACATAAAACCGTAGCCTTACACACAGTCCTTCAAATGCATGCGCAACAATTCATAGTAAGCGATGTCTTAAAGTACGTCAGTGTGATGGCTCTGAAATGAGAGGTCATAATCTTAGAATAAGAGGTAGCAAATTTAAAACAGAGTTGAGGAGAGACTACTTCTCTCAAAGGGTTGTGAATCTGTCGTGGTGCACATCGGCACCAACGATATAGGTAAAAAACGGGATGACAAGCTGAATTCAGGGAGTTAGGACTTAAACTAAAAAGTAGGACCTCAACAATGCTCGGCACAACATCGAGGGCCGAAGGGCCTGTTCTGTGCTGTACTGTTATATGTTCTATTTATTTATAAAGGTAGTAATCTCAGGATTGCGACCAGTGCCATGAGCTAGTCAGAGTAGGAATGTCAGGATAGATGGGATGAATGCGTGGCTCGAGAGATGGTGCAAGAGGGAGGGATTCAAATTCCTGGGGCATAGGAACCGGTTCTGGGGGAGGTGGGACCAGTACAAACCGGACGGTCTGCACCTGGGCAGGGCTGGAACCGATGTCCTAGTGGGGGGTGTTTGCTAGAGCTGTTGGGGAGGGTTTAAACTAATATGGCAGGGGGATGGGATCCGATGGAGGAAGTCGGAGGGAAGTAAAACGGAGCCAGAAACAAAAAGCAGTAAGGGGGAAAGTGTAAGGCAGAGAAGCCATAGTCAAAAATCAAAAAGGGCCACATTACAGGATACAATGACTGAGGAGAGTGTGAAAAGGGAGGTGGCCAATGCAGGATTGAGGGTGTTGTACCTAAATGTGCGCAGTATACGGAACAAGGTAAATGAGCTTGTTGTGCACATTGAAATTGGCCGGTACGATGTTGTGGGCATCACAGCGACGTGGCTGCAAAGGGATCAGGGCTGGGATCTAAATCTCAGTGGAACAGCAATGGCAAGGGTTTTTGGGGGTTATTAGGGAGGCGCACCAGAAATTCATCCCAAGGAGGAGGAAACATGCTAAGCGGAGGACAAGGCATCCATGGCTGACTGGTGTCAAGGACAGCATAAAGGCTAAAGAAAAAGCGTGCACAGTAGCGAGGATTAGTGGGAAACCAGAGAATCGGGAAGCCTTTAAAAGCGAGCAGAGGACAACTAAAAAAAACAATAAGGGGGGGGGGGGCGTGCAAGCTAGCTAGTAATATAAAGGAAGACAGGAAGAGATTTTTTTCAATATATAAAAGGTAAGAGAGAGGCAAAAATAGACATTGGACCACTGGAAAATGTGGCTGGAGAAGTAATAATAGGAAACAAAGAAATGGCAGGCGAACTGAATAGTTACTTTGCATCAGTCTTCACGTTGGAAGACACCAGTGGGATGCCCGAACTCCAGGAGAACCAGGGGGCAGCGGTGAGTGCAGTGACCATTACTAAGGAGAAGGTTCTGGGGAAACTGAAAGGTCTGAAGGTGGATAAGTCACCTGGACCAGATGGACTACACCCCAGGGTCCTAAAAGAGATAGCTGAGGAAATTGTGGAGGCATTAGTGATGATCTTTCAGGAATCCCTGGTGGCATGAAGGGTCCCAGAGGACTGGAAGGTGGCAAATGTAACACCACTATTTAAGAAGGGAGGGAGGCAGAAGACGGGAAATTATAGGCCGGTTAGCCTGACTTCGGTCATTGGTAAGATTTTAGAGCCTGTTATTAAAGATGAGATCGTGAAGCACTTGGAAGTGCATGGTAAAATAGGACTGAGTCAGCACGGCTTTGTCAAAGAGAGGTCGTGTCTGACAAATAACAAACAAGTTAGACAAAGGAGAACCAGTGGACGTAATTTATTTAGATTTCCAGAAGGCCTTTGACAAGGTACCGCATAGGAGACTGTTAAATAAGTTAAGAGCTCATGGTATTCAGGGTAAGATCCTGGCATGGATAGAGGATTGGCTGACTGGCAGAAGGCAAAGAGTGAGGATACAGGGGTCTTTTTCAGGATGGCAGCCGGTGACTAGTGGTGTACCTCAGGAGTCTGTGCTGGGACCACAACTTTTTACAATATACATTAATGATCTGGAAGAAGGTACTGAAGGCACTGTTGCTAAGTTTGCAGATGATCCAAAGATCTGTGGAGGGATAGGTAGTATTGAGGAATGCAAGGGGGCTGCAGAAGGACTTGGACAAGCTGGGAGAGTGGGCAATGAAGTGGCAAATGACATACAATGTGGAAAAGTGTGAGGTGATGATGCGCTTTGGAAGGAGGAATCTAGGCATAGACTATTTTCTGAATGGGGAAATGCTTCGGAAAGCAGAAGCACAAAGGGACTTGGGGGTCCTTGTTCACGATTCTCTTAAGGTTAATGTGAAGGTTCAGTCGGCAGTTAAGAAGGCAAATGCAATGTTAGCATTCATGTCAAGAGGGCTAGAATACAAGATCAGGGATGTACTTCTGAGGCTGTATAAGGCTCTGGTCAGACCCCATTTGGAGTATTGTGAGCAGTTTTGCACCCATATCTAAAGAAGGATGTGCTGGCCTTGGAAAGGGTCCAGAGGAGGTTCACAAGAATGATCCCTGGAATGAAGAACTTGTCGTATGAGGAACGTTTGAGGACTCTGGTTCTGTACTCGTTGGAGTTTAGAAGGATGAGAGGGGATCTTACTGAAACGTACAAGATACTGGAAGGCCTGGATAGAGTGGATGTGGAGAGGATGTTTCCACTTGTAGGAAAAACTAGAACCAGAGGACACAGCCTCAGACTGAAGGGACGATCCTTTAAAACAGGGATGAGGAGGAATTTCTTCAGCCAGAGGGTGATGAATCTGTGGAACTCTTTGCAGCAGAAGGCTGTGGAGGCCAATTCACCGAGTGTCTTTGAGAGAGAGATAGATAGTTTCTTGATTAATAAGGGGATCAGGGGTTATGGGGAGAAGGCAGGAGAATGGGGATGAGAAATTATCAGCCATGATTGAATGGCGGAGTAGACTCGATGGGCCAAGTGGCCTAATTCTGCTCCTATGTCTTATGGTGTTACGCTCGGGAGGCTGAATTGCCAACACCTGCTCCTAGGGCATGTGTTCTAGGGCGGAGATGCTCTGGTTGATTTTGCAATCCAACTCTTGGTCTGTAACATAGTAGGCAACAGATGAGGAACATATCGCTATGATAGAATAGACTCAATGGGCCGAATGACCAAATTCTGCTCCTATATCTTATGAAACAGGCTGCATTGGTATGTTATTAAGCCAGAAAGATCTTTGCTTCAATCCTGGTTTTGTGCTGAGGTAACTGACCCCTCGTGGTAGTGGCATAATGAAGCCTGAATTTCTTCCATTTTACTGTCCATTGACTTCTGCCAAAAAATGTCTAATAAGTTTATGGGTGAAATGATAATGTAGCTTGTGTAACATTATATATTACACTGTTGAAGGTTCAATTTAAAGGTCAGAGGAAAAAACGATCTTTAATGTAAGAACTTAAGAACAGTATCTTTTTGCATAAGTCTGTTCAGAGCCCACGTAACCTGTTTTCCAACAACACTTCCTCTTTACTTTGTTTAGGTTAGATATAACCTACAAATTTGAATGTCAACATGGAAATCAATATGTTACAAGAGATGCCTGCCCCCTTTAACAATTACACGAAGAAATCACTTCATTTGTTAGCAATTATGCTGCCACTGAACTAAGAGAAATAATGACTATAATTAACTGGAATGTATCTAGTTCACAGAAATCTATATAGAAATTTCCCTCGCATACTCTTGTCATCTCAATTTTTAAAAACTGCATTACAGGGAAGCCTGTTATACTAACTCATCAGTTGAAATATGTAAATTAAGGCATGAAGTATGTGTTGAGGTCCGCTCGACAGAACAAAGTTATTGTGCAAGTATTTGGGGTTCAAGATAATTGTGAAGCGTGCTTCGAAAATGAAAATGAAGTCTCAGCAAGGCTCTCTATAATTCATTATTCTGAGACTGTAGACGTTAATGAACATTGGGCGGCATGGTGGCACAGTGGTTAGCACTGTTGCCTCATGGTGCCGAGGACCCAGGTTCGATCCCGGCTCTGGGTCGCTCTCCATGTGGAGTTTGCTCATTCTCCCCGTGTCTGCGTGGATCTCGCCCCCACATCCCAGCGATGTGCAGGGTACGTGGATTGGCCACGCTAAATTACCCCTTAATTGGAAAAAAAGAATTGGGTACTCTAAATTTATTTTTAAAAATAAATTAACAAACAATTATTTCCATTAGTGAGCATGCTGATTTGTTAAACTTCATTGGTTTTGTGACAGGATCAAGCTGTAACTTTAGCATACAATGTATGTGCAAGCGTACAGCTTTTAAAATTGTAATCATGCAATTTTGTTCCTTGTTTATGTTTCACAAAGAATGAAGTGAAAATAGTTTGTCATTTTGAGCCAGTATTAATTTAAACGCTGCGTGTTGCTACCTGTTCTGAGAGAGATGACCCTTTCAAATATTGCCTCACCTTTGTCCCAATTTATATAAGATGCTGTCATTGCAGAAAAATTAAATATGCAAAACTAATATGCATGTGAGTCTAAAAAATATTAAAATTTACAGCAGCATAATAATTTTGAAGTCTCATTTGGTCTTAGGTGGTAAGTTGTTTAATTTAAAAATCTTAAGACCAGATGGTACCACCGTTCCTCTTAATTCAACTGGCAAAAAACGATAAAGACAGTGGCAGCTACTTTTGAGGAAGGAGAAACCTTGGGCTGGATTTTCCTCAGGCGGGATGCTCCGTTTAGCCGGCAGCCCGGGCGGGTTTCCCGTCGGCGTGGGGCTGCCCCACCAATGGGAAACCCCATTGGCCAGCTGGCATAACTGAGCATCCCGCTGGCGTGCTGAAACAGAAATGCGGCGGGGTGGAGAATCCAGCCCCTTGTCTTTGTGATTTTGGAAATGCTTGGTGTCATCTGTGAGGCTGTTGGATCTGCAGAATTCCTATGACCATCGCAACCACTCTTCAGCCTCTCCCCTTTCCCCTCGGCTCTCTGGCTGACCCTCCCGTTTGTCCTATGTTTCCCATGTATGGAGCGATCTGTACTCAAAACAATGCTTTTCACTGTACCTCGTTACATGTGATAATAAACCCAAATTTCATTGTAGTGCATCATCTCTCATAGCTAATTGAAAGAATTTAAACTGTCCTCTTCCATTTTCGTAGCCTTGTTGCCATTTATGCAGCATAATCGCCTCTCGCGCATTAGTTCAGAATGGGCATAATTGAACCCAATAAATGCATGAACAGCCAATTCTCATTGTTCCTACTTTTGGCATATAGATTTAGCTGGCTGTCTTCATTCTATGAAAAAGCTGCAGGTGGTGACAATAGAAAGATGCTGTCTGATTTTCTGGTGAAAGTGAGGAAATAGCCTCAGGATTATATTGTGCAGGATAGCACATATAAATGGTTAGGATGATGATATGCAAAGAAATGCCTTTGCAATTCATGTTTTAAAGTTCCTTTTTGAAGTAAAATACATTTTGCAAAGATTTGCATGATTTTTTTTTTTCTACGCATTATATGTCTATTTTAAGAAGAAAATATTGAATTCCATCAGACAAACTATTGCTTATTTGGAATGTAAAGGGATAAAAGGAACTTGTTATTGGAGAATCTTGGGATATTTCATTTCAGTTATGTATGAACTTTGACAAAGAGTCATCCAGATTCGAAATATTAGTTCCCTTTTCTTTCCACAGATACTGTCAGACCTGCAGAGATTATCCAGTATTTGTTTTTTGTGTCAGGTTCCAGCATCCATATATAATGGGCGGCATATATAATGATTAGCACTGTTGCTTCACAGCTCCAGGGTCCCAGGTTCGATTCCCGGCTTGGGTAACTGTCTGTGTGGAGTCTGCACGTTCTCCCTGTGCCTGCATGGGTTTCCTCCAGGTGCTCCGGTTTCCTCCCACAAGTCCCGAAAGACATGCTGTTAGGTGAATTGGACATTCTGAATTCTCCTTCTGTGTACCGAATAGGCGCCGGAATGTGGCGACTAGGGGATTTTCACAGTAACTTCATTGCAGTGTTAATGTAAGCCTACTTGTGGCAATAAAGATTATTATTATAATCACTGTTCAGATAGCTAATAAATTGCTCATTGTGCTGCCCATGGTTGGTTGATGTGCAAGATGGCACTTGAGTCGGGAGGGAAACTTTAGAAACTCCACAGAGCTAAACAGCCACTGGGGCCTGCAACTAAATCACTATCGTTGCTGTAATATCAATTATGAGCAATACTGTTGTAAAAACATGAGCAGAACATTTGATGGGAAACTCCGGTTGTGAACAGGAAATACATGCAAAATGAACTACATTTAAAATATAGATTCTGTAATATGAGTCCCAATACATTTGTATCTAAAATCAGGAGCAGCTACTATTTGTGTTCATATAACTTTCCTCATGTAAATAATGTCGACTTTTGAGGAAGTGGCCAAGGAACAGACATTGAGAAGGAGGCAGAAAGTGGAAATGTAGGAGGTGTTATGACGCCCTGGGCCAGTGTGCGGTCAATTCCAGCCCCACAGGCCTTGGAGTCACAACACCAGCAAATCAACCAATAATTCTCAAAGTTTCCCGAAATCTTTGGTCCTTGGCTTCCCAATAATTACGGTCACCAGGGTTATATGTTGAAGCATAATTACTGTTTATTTATAACAGGAATGAATATTCAATATGTGGTAATTATGGCTGTATAACAAGCAAGCTAACCTACTACTCCCTTTAACTATTCCACCCTCTACCCACACACAAGGCAGACAAACAGAGAGCAGTGGAAAGGTGTCAAAATAATAAAGACTCAGATGATGAGTTTTTTGCAGCAGGCTTCTTTCCAGCACACTGGTAGATCAAAGTCTCTGGTTTATAGTTGGTGATGGTCTTCTAGGCAGAGTCATTCATTTAGTACCGTACTTACAGGCAGCAGGCCTTCTGGCAAGTCACTTTAGTTCTCCTCAAATTGGGCCTTTAACCCGAAGGTTCACATTCAGGCCTATTTCTTTATTGAGAAACCTTGTCTGACATCAAACCCTGCTTCCATTCCGTGGTTTTACTTCAAGACCGTGGTTTTGCCTTACCGAGAGAATAGCAGCCAGACTGCAGAATCGTAGGTGAAAATAAAATGGAATATCGTGGCTCTGAAACATTGTAGTGAGGTGCAATCCAATCACCAACTATTACCGGGCACAGCACCACCTTTTTAAGCCCCTTCATTGGCCACCAGCCACATCAATCAATCAGAGTCATCACTGATGTCAGTCTAAAACAGCACAGCCTTGTGGATCTTCCTGTTTGGATTAAGGGTGCAGGCTGCTTTGCCTTCAAAGTCACCGGTCCATTAAGTATCCATGGATCAAAAAGGTAGCAGCAGAAGTAAAAGAAAGGGGTAATAAGGGAATAAACAAAGAGGACCCTCACAGAGGCCAGACACAGTCAGAAAGCAAAGTCTTCCGAAAGCTTTGGAAGGCAAGCAAAGATACGGGTGGATATGAATTCCTGATTTGTCAACACACATATGAAATAAGGAATCTTGCTTGAACTATTCAGGGTTGCATCATTGACTTTATCTATATATGTGTTTCTGGAACCCACCTCTTCATTCACCCGAGGAAGAAACTGCGCTCCGAAAGCTAGTGATTCAAAACAAACCTGTTGGACTTTAACCTGGTGTTGTCAGACTTCTTACTGTTCAGGGTAAGCAGCAGGTTTGGGACTGGAGCAATTCTGAATTTTATAGGCAGGCTGAATTTTGTAGAATGCAGATTTAGCAATGGTTTTGTAATTGGTAAAGCCCAATTCAGGCAGTGCTAATCTAAGAAATCATACTGAAGTATTGTGCTTAAACATTTTTACTATTGATGCAGAAGCATCAGCCAACAACTGACTCAAAGGTTTTGAACAATGTACTGAAATGAGTGAAATTTTCCAATATTTTGATTGAAACAGCTTGAATGAGGAAGTAGGAATTCAGGTGCTGCAAAATCATTCAAATATCAGGTTTTAAGGAATTCTGCTTGCATGCTTCCATGGTACCAAACAATAATTAGAAGTAATGCATGATTTCACGTGGGGAAAGCTGTTTTTTGTTTGTTTTGTTTTTTCACTTCAGTTGCCAACTAATCGGCAGAAAGAAAATGAAAGACGGTCAGGATTTTTATTGCAAGTCAGGGAACTGGCTGATTAATGTTTGCGGGCATTTTGTTTTGCCTAGCTAGTTTTGCAGTTGCAGCAGCAGTTTGGTGTTGGTGCATTGAGACGGTGCTGAGGATGTATGCAGTTAAATGGCTGAGGGAATACATTGAATCTGATGGGTTGACAGCTTTTCAAAAGAAGCTGCCAGAGATGGGTTTTCAATTTATGCAGAATGTAACGCCGTTAACGTTGCATGTTCCATTTTTACCTTGTTTTATTGCTGTAATATCCATGAATTGGAAAATTGTATGTCAGTAATTTAATCCAAGAAGAAGTATTGTGACATTTTAAAGTGGAATTTCACTAGAAGCATTAAAACAGTGTTGTTGCATTTGCTCAGAGAATGAAATTGAGAGTTTGAGTGTCTTTTTCTATCAGTTTCAAGTTTTAATACCCTGTTCCACGATCTAGATTGATCGTGGGGGCATAGTTGTGATATTAGAGTTCCTGCTAGGCCGCAGTGGTAAGATTTATTTTTCTGCACACCGCCTTGAACCCACATGTTGACTACCTATTTGATTGCAAGCATGCAACATACAAGCCAGGCCCATACATTGCACAGATGCAATGTAACAGTGACCATGGAATCCTGAAGCAAATTGCACGGTCACTAACTTCCATGGCTAGGATATTCGAAAGTGCTTCAAAACCGAGCAGCCAAATTGCACATAGCAAAGTCACGCAAACAGCAATGAGATAAATGATCAAATAATCCAATTTAAGAGAACACACCCATTACATCCTGCCCTTTTCCAAAAGATCCCTTGAGATTTTTTTTTGTCAACCTGCTCGGGCAGATGGGACCCCAGTTTAAAGTCTCATCTGAGAGATGGCATCTCCCTCCTGTGCAGCTCTGCTGCCTGCATCCTGTTTCATAGCAAGCTGTGTTCATCCATTGCACCAGTACTCACTGACATGTATTTTCTCTTGTGTGGTTCAGCTACACAATTTAGAAGCCTCATCCTTATTTGCATATCCCTCCATGCCCTTCACATTGCCATTGTAACGTCCTCCAGCCCTACATTCTTCCACCTCTGGCTGGGAGGTTTGTGTTCTTCTGACTCTGGCTTTTTTGAGCATTCTGATTTCCTTCGCTCCTCCAGATCCGGTTGTGCCTCGCTTTGGCCCTACGTTCTGAAGTGCCCTTCCTAAACCTCGCCACCAACTTTGGAAAATCTGCTACTTTGACCCGCATTAGTATCTTGATGCTTGGTGTCAGTTGTTTGATGTTCCTGTAAAATACTGACTTCGTTAAACGCACTTTATAGTCAGCCTAGGTTATACACCTCTAAGGTTGACCTCGAGCCCATGAACTGACTTGAGGCAAGAGCTACCACTCAGCAAAGGCTGACACCTATGGCTGTAGGATTAGTTTCTCCAATTCTGAGCTGGTTCTAGGAGAAGAAGATGTAATCTTTGATTTGTGTACTGATTAAAATAATGAGCCTCTGAAAAGAAGCATGAAAATTGCCATAATTTTGAAATTGATAAAGCTTGTTGCATTTTATTTAGGAGTCAACTGAATGTGAATGGAAAGTGCTTTGATAAGGAGCTAATTGGCTGAGTCGGAAGTTGCATGAAATTACATTCTAATGAGAACTCTTCAGGATGAATTATAATTAATGACTGCAAATATTTTTTTTGTATTTAATTAGAAGGTGGTGCTTCTCCGCTCCTGACCGTTCCAACTCCTGCCATATGGTATTGCTTTTGGAAATTCAATCCATCTGAATGAAATAGATTAACACCTGGTGATTAGTTCATTTGGAATGTGACATGCGTAAAGAATTCCCCGAGCGAGCAAGTGCAGAATTTTCCAAAAAGTTTTACGATTGGCGTACTGCTGTTTGTAAATTCTGGACGTATGATCACTTACATAAAACGTCAAACAGCCAATTTTCACCTGTACTGTGCATTGGGCAGGCAGCAACCAAGTGGTGGGGTAATGGTATTGTCGCTGGACTAGTGATCCAGAGTATTGCTCTGGGGATCCTGGTTCAATTCCCACCACGCCAGCTGGTGGAATTTGAATTTAATAAAAATAAAATCTGGAATCAGAAAAGTTGAATGATGACCAGGAAACCACTGTTGTTAAACACCCATCTGGTTCAGAATGTCCTTTAAGAAAGGAAATCTGCTGCCCTTTTGTCTGGCCAAATCTGCTGTCCATACTTTGTCATGTGATGCCAGACCCACAGCAGTGTAGTTGACTCTTAAATGCCCTCTGAAATGGCATTCAGTTGAATGAAACCACTAAAACTTCTCAAAAGGAATGAAACTGGACAGTTATGCTCCAGACACCATCTCTGTCTCTGGGTATGTCCTGTCCCACCGCAGGACAGACCCAGCACAGGTGACAGCACAAACTGCATGCAGTTGGGACTCCTCAACATTGACTCCGGACCCCATGAAATCTCATGGCATCAGCTCATACATGGGGAAGTAAACCTCCTGATAACCACATGTACCCTGATCTCTCTCCTGTCCCCCTGTGGCTGATCAATCAGTTTTCCTCCCTGTTGTACATCAGTTGGAAGATGAACTGAAGGTGGCAAGAGGGAAAAATCTTTTTGAACTCTCCCTCACCAACCTGTCTGCCACAGATACATCTGTCCATGACTGTATCGATAGTAGTAACCACTGTACAGTCCTTCTGGAGATTAGTCCTGTCTTCACATTGAGGACACCCTCCATCATGTTGTGTGGCACCACCACCGCACCAAATGGATTTTCAACAGATCTACCAACTCTCGACTGGGGTACCATGAGGCACTGTAGGCCATCAGCAATAGCAAAATTGTACTCTACCACAATCTGTAACCCCATTGTCCAGCATATTCCCCCACTTTACCATTATTAGCAAGCCAGGGGATAAAACCATGTTCAATGAAGACTGCAGGAGCATACCAGGGTCATCACCAAGCATACCTAAAAATGAAATGCCCATCTGGTGAATCTACAACCTGTGTGCCAAACAGCATAAGCAGCAATTGACCGATCGAGCTAAGTAATTCCGAAACAATAGATCAGATCTGAGCTCTGAAACCCAGCCACATCCAGCTGTGAATGATGGTGGACAATTAAGCAACTCACTGGATGAGGCCCCACAAGTATCCCTGTCCTCAATGATTCAGGGAGCCCAGTGAACCTGGGTCCCTGGCACTGTGAAGCAACAGTGTTAACCACTGTGCTACCGTGCTGCCAGTGTTGTAGTTGCACTGGAATAGTTTGGCAAGGGCAAGGCAAGTTCTGGAGCATACATCTGCAGTACTATTGAAATGAAATGAAATGAAAATCGCTTATTGTCACAAGTAGGCTTCAAATGCTCTGAGTGGGTTTCCTCTGGCTGCTCTGGTTTCCTCCCAAAAGTCCTGAAAGACGTGCTTGTTAGGTGTCATTGCCATTCAGTGGCATTAGCATCGCTGAATCCTCTGCGATCAACAACCTGGGGGTTGCCTTTGATCAGAAACTGGACTTTCCATATAATTACTGTGGATACAAGAGCAGGTCAGAGGCTAGGAATCTTGTGATGAGTAACTCATCTCCTGATTCCCCCAAACCTATCTACAAGTCTGGGTGTGATGGAATACTCTCCACTTTGCCTGGTTGAGTGCAGCCCCAACAACAGTCAAGGAGCTCAACGCCATCCAGGGCAAAGCTTGCTTAATCATCACCCCATTCACAAACATTCACTCCCTCCACAAACATTCACTCCCTCCACCAGCAATGTGCAGTGGCAGCAGTGCTTACCGTCTACAAGATGCAGAACAGCAATTCACTAAAACTCCTTCAACAGCACCTTCCAAACCAGTGATCTCCACCACCTAGAATGGCAAGGTACCTGCAAATTCCACTCCAAACCACCCACCACCTTGACATGGAAATATATCACTGTCTCTTCACTGTCGCTGAGTCAAAATCACGCAACTCCTTCCCAAACAGCACTATGTGCGTACTTGCACCATAGGGACTGCAGCAGTTCAAGAGGGCTGCTCACCGTTGCCTTCTCAAAGGCAAGGGAGGGCAGTGGCCTAGTGGTATTATCACTGCAGTTGCAATCCAGAGACCCAGGGTAATGCTCTGGGTTCAAATCCCACCATATGGAATTTAATAAAAATCTGGAATTAAAATTCTAATAATGGCTATGAAACCATTGTGATTGATGTAAAACCCATCTGGTTCACTGATGTCCTTTTAGAGAAGGAAATCTGCCATCCTTACCTGGGCAGGCCGACATGACTCCAAATCCACAGCAATGTGGTTGATTCTTAACTGCCCCTCAAAGGCAATAAAAGCCCAGCCAGGAAACGCCCATGTCCCATTTAAAAAAAAATAAAAAATAAAAAAATAGTGGTGGGTAATAAATGCTGGCTGAACCACATCTTCGAATTAATAAAAAAGAGTTGATGACATTAGTGAGAGGTCTGTTCAACTTGGATGGTCGGGTCTTATTTAAATTTGGTCAGTGGCTTCAGGTGATCGTTCTATCAGTCAACTGGGGAGGACAGGAAATGCAGTAGTCCTACTGCTGCTTCAAGTTAGCTTGCTACCCATTAAAGGGAAGGTTGTCTTCTCATTATATGGAGTGTCTCATTATATGGAGCAATAGGCACATCAATGCCCAGAGCCCTCCGATTTTCAGGTACTGCCAGGGCGATGCTTGTTGAATATGTTAGGGTTGGAGATGAGGTGGGTGCCATGCCAGATAAATCGGCCGTATAGCTGCCAGCTGTCCAGGATTACAGACTGCAATTTCTGGCTTGCAAAGTGTTGACAGTATCTTATACTTTTCTATGAGGTCGTAAGGAATTGCCAACTTGACTTCCTTGCAAGTGATGGTGGAAGATCAGCGAGCATAGCCTTTTCCAGCACTGAGGGAGCAGTGTGTGCGCGCGGCTAGTGGGAAAATAATTCAAGAGGACACTGGAAAGTCTGGCTGCTTTTCATTCTCCACATGAGACAAGTCTATACCCGCCTGTGAGCAAGAACATTTTTTAGATTCCGAAAACAAAGCCACTCCACTACCAAGGATTCTTGGCTTTTAATGATGAAAGCCCAATAACATTTGCAAACCGTGATCAAGCAATTGGGTGAACAAGCCTCCAGGAATACATCCAACCAGTGTTGGCAACCCTCATTGCAGCAATGACTGGATGCTGTTCCAGGCTGGAAGCGCGAGTTGTCCAGGCAACAGCTGCACTTTGATACTTTCCCTGAACACAAAACCGCAGATGGGGGCCAGCTAGGCTGTGTTGGCTTCAATTCGAAGCAGAATTTCCAGCACTTCCTTCCACACTTGAGCTTTTAACTGTCATTCTCTGTTCTCATAAAATCTTTTCCCACCTGGATATTGATTTCCACTGTCTCCAATAATTTGATCTGTGTGTCTGCCTTGTTTCTGTGTTTCAATTGTAGCTTTTCATTTTTGTACAGCGTCCAGTTGGAGCTAGTTTGTAACTGAGGCTAAAATTAGGAGTGAATGAGGATGTCCTGAAGTGATGAAATGGACTGGTTTTGAAATTGAAATAGGCTGCTTTTGAGTTATTTTAACATATGTCTGGGGAGAAAGGAAATACAATATTCAAGACATTATTGCTGTTGAGATGGGCTATCTAAGCGATGGCATTTACTGTGTATAATTTAATTTTATTGTTTTATGAAACGAGTGGCATTAGCGATGATGGGTTGTACCAATATGTCACTGCTTGTGCTGGTGTCACATCCTTATCGCAAAGTGAGAATGAAATCAGTTTCTCAGCTCTGTATAACACTTGATTTCTGAAACGCAAAAGTGTTCCGGGTTAAGAAACCAAAGCAGGAGCTAGGAAAAATGTCCTGTGAACTAAATTTGGTAGTGTAGCCAACTGAGTTGGCCAAGTCCCGATTTAAAATGGAGAACAGCAAAGACTGAAGGGAAATTCAGCCAACACAGGCAGAAACTGGCAGGTGCAAGTTACTATGTATTAAACTCTGCAAAAAGCCCAGACAGCATCAATACCAGCGACCATCGGCATAATAATGTAGCAGCCATCTACATACTAATGAGCAATCCCCGGGAACAATCGAAACATTTGGGATAAACAAAGCCAAGCCAGACTCCCCGGCGCCAGCAGGAGCCAACACAAAAGAGGTTAACGGACACCTCAAGACCGCCCATCGATCAGGGAACCACTCCAGTATTGGAGAAATCGAACCAAGCGATTGGAACGAAGTCCAATCACCTAGAACCAGGTACAGGGTCCGCCCCGAAAGGCAGGAAGCCCCTGGCGACTATAAAGTTAAGCCCCCAAGTTCAAATCGTTCTTCTTGACCGGGTCACTCAACAACGCG
This sequence comes from Scyliorhinus torazame, assembly GCF_047496885.1. Classification (NCBI taxonomy): domain Eukaryota; kingdom Metazoa; phylum Chordata; class Chondrichthyes; order Carcharhiniformes; family Scyliorhinidae; genus Scyliorhinus; species Scyliorhinus torazame. Next base: position 12,533,595 of record NC_092736.1, on the reverse strand, counting down.
AACCAACCCTTGACAGTGACCGGTTCAACTGCCACCGATATCCAGAAAGTCTTAAGTCAACGCTCTCTACGAGATAGACACTCCTAGCTACCAATCCGTACCAACTTCGAATCCCGCAGACTCAGAACCCGAACGAAAGGCCATTTGTCCCTCTGACCTGGTGGGCCAGTCCGAAGCTTAGTATAGGCCTGTTAGTTGTAGAAGTAGCTTAGAAGTAGAATTTATGCATAAGTAGCGATTTACTGTGTATAATAAATGTGCTTTGATTTGAATCTTACTAATCGGTGTATTGAGTTATTGATCATTACTTGAACTTGAACCTCGTGGCGGTATCATAAAAATACCTGGCGAGTCGAGAGCAGAGGTTATAAAACAGAGCCAATTGAACCAACCAAAAGTTAGCAACAGTAGTTCACTTGAAAGCACCTATTTGAATGCCAGAATAGGCACTGGGGGTCGTATTCTGTACCACACATTGGGTCCTGATTTGCAGTTCTGTTTCTCCATTCGCTTCTAACTTGGGGATGGAATGGTTTAATGAGCAGAAGGCATGGATCACTATTACTAAGTTTTGTGGAAGCAGGTGTTTTCTGGATGGCTGGTGAATTGGAACAAGCACTTGACCAAGTAGTGCATCCGATTCACATTGTAAACCAAAGTAACATCATTTCCTCCTGTGGTGGTTTCAAGAAATCACTAACACATTTTGTCTCGTCTTCTAGCCTCAGTTTGTTTCAAGCAAATTACTTTATATGGAGATGTTTTGCATTTCTTTTGTGATTTATTCATGCTGACTTGTACAGTTTATGCCTGCTGTTACAATCATCAGAAAAACTGTGGCAAATTCCTGTTCATGTGAAATTCATACCTGCTTAATTATGCAAAAGAAACCTGAACTATTACAAAGATGTACTCTGCACCCACTCCCACCTCCCTCCACCTCTACTTTCCCTCCACCTCTACTTTCCCTCCACCTCTACTTTCCCTCCACCTCTACTTTCCCTCCACCTCTACTTTCCCTCCACCTCTACTTTCCCTCCACCTCTACTTTCCCTCCACCTCTACTCTCCCTCCACCTCTACTCTCCCTCCACCTCTACTCTCCCTCCACCTCTCCTCTCCCTCCACCTCTCCTCTCCCTCCACCTCTCCTCTCCCTCCACCTCTCCTCTCCCTCCACCTCTCCTCTCCCTCCACCTCTCCTCTCCCTCCACCTCTCCTCTCCCTCCACCTCTCCTCTCCCTCCACCTCTCCTCTCCCTCCACCTCTCCTCTCCCTCCACCTCTCCTCTCCCTCCACCTCTCCTCTCCCTCCACCTCTCCTCTCCCTCCACCTCTCCTCTCCCTCCACCTCTCCTCTCCCTCCACCTCTCCTCTCCCTCCACCTCTCCTCTCCCTCCACCTCTCCTCTCCCTCCACCTCTCCTCTCCCTCCACCTCTCCTCTCCCTCCACCTCTCCTCTCCCTCCACCTCTCCTCTCCCTCCACCTCTCCTCTCCCTCCACCTCCACCTCCTCCTCTCCTCTCCCTCCACCTCCACCTCTCCTCTCCCTCCACCTCCACCTCTCCTCTCCCTCCACCTCTCCTCTCCCTCCACCTCTCCTCTCCCTCAAACCCTTGGCCTCTTCCAGAAATACAATTGTTCTGCCTTTTTGCAACTTCGACAAACAGTGATTTTCTTTTTTTAGTGGCAAACGGGGAGATGAATTGGTAAAATTTGGCTTCTGTTTGGGGTAAATTGATTTACTGTGCTGTAGCAGGAAGTTTTTTGAGCTTCATAGTCATCAATCAACCATGTGAATGTTAAGGCAACAGCATGTAACCGAGGTAAATTCAGTTTATTCTATTTATAAATGCACTGACTCTTGTTTCCAAGATAAAAGCAAATTACTGGGAATGCTAGAATCTGAAACAAAAACACCAAAGACTGGACAATCTCAGCAGGGCTGACAGCATCTGTGACAAAGAGTCATCTTGATTCCTTCTCTCTCCAAAGCTCAGGGCATTACGGTTTTCATGAGTATGAAGGTGGATTCCCTCTCCTGTTAATTATGTAGATTTTCTGATTCCCTTTAGGGTTTATGTAATCTTGTTTTCAAGCTGCCTTTCAAAACTTAGTTGCGGAGAGGATTCGACAATTTGCCCACTTCCTTTTTTTTTTATTGGAGGGTTCGATCACACCTGAACTCTTCACACCAAAAGAAAATTCAGCACAAACCAAGCCGAGCTTTTGTAGTCTTGATCGTTCAACATTTTCAGAACTGGTTCAGGAGATGTAAAAATGCTTTGCATTTTTGTTTGTGACCAAGTGTTATATCAATGAGATGCAGTAGCTTATTCAAGAAATTTCTCTTCTATACCAACTTCACAGGACAGAATGCAACCTTGTGTACATATGTTAATTGGTTGTCAGAGACTTGAGCATTCAATGCTAATTTTATAAAAAGCATTTCTAAACCCTCATTTTTCAGTTCCTCCTTGTTAGTGCATTTTTAGTGCAAAAATACAGCTGTAGTTTCTGTTTCATGGATGGTGACTAATTATTGTAATTTAATTGTACTCCCAAGTAGATTTCAATAGCTGCTAAGCATATGAGTCATGTTCAAGGCATTGCATGCTGCCTGATTCCCTTTGCCGATCTAGTATAAATGGCTTATCATTAAACATTTCAAATCCAAATCAGATTTTACTCAACAGATTGAGACAGTATGCTAGCATTAAGTATGCCATAGACTTGTTCATTTAGGTTGTACCCTACGGTTGCTTATTACTTAATTAATTGACTTCCGGTGACGGCGGGCGGGAGGCGGCCGCACAATGGAGAGCCCCCGCTCGGGAACGGCAATTTCGGGGCTTTAAGCCCGGTCCCAGGGTCCGCGGAGGCGGCAGAAGAAGGGAGAAGGCACGGAGGAGGCACTGACAAGACACAGGAGTAAAAAAAGAACAAGGAAAAATGTCGAGGGTGAGCAGAAAAATGGCCGGATAAAACCCAGCTGGAGGTCCGTCGGGGAGTGGAAAGGTCACCGCGGGGTCACCAAGGAAAATGGAGGCTGGAGCACCAGGGAAGGCCGCACTGCTTACGGCTGAAGAAATAACCAAGGTGATGGCTGCGAAATTTGAAAAGCAGTTGGCGCAGATTGCGAAATGGATGGAGACGGTGAGGAAGGAGATGAGGGAGGCTTTGAGTGTGCTGGTGGAGGAGGCGGTTTCCCCGGTGAGAACGGAGGTGGCGAGCGCAGTGGCGGAGGTACGAGAGCAAGGGGAGGCGCTGAAGGAAGTGAAGGAGACGTTATTGCAGCACAGTGATCAACTTGCCTCGATGGGGAAAGAGATGCGGAAGGTGATGGATACTAACCAGGATCTGCGGGGATAAATGGAAGACCTGGAAAATAGATCCAGGCGACAGAACTTGTGGATTGTGGGGCTGCCCGAAGGTGTTGAAGGACCAAAGCCGACTGAGTATTTTGCCGCGATGCTGGCAAAACTACTGGGGGAGGACCCCTCCCGATATGAACTGGATCGGGCTCATCGGTCGTGGAGGCCTGTACCAAAGGCGAGTGAGCCGCCAAGGGCAGTGACTCTGTGCTTCCGTAAGTACAGGGTGAAGGAGAAGGTCCTGAGCTGGGCCAAGCAGAAGCGGGTGGTGCAGTGGGCTGGAGCTGGTATACGTGTATACCAGGACTTTACGGTGGAGCTGGCATGGAGGCGGGCTGCATTCAACCGGTGAAGAGGGCACTGTACATTAGCAAGGTGCGGTGCGGCATTGTATATCCAGCGAAGCTGAGGGTGACTTACAAGCTCAGGGACTTTTATTTTGGAATAAAATGTAACCTCATGACTGTATTTTCTTCTTTTTTGTATCAGTGCGCGGGTGTAGAGATTAAAGGAGCCAAGGTGGTATATATTTGGACGAGGGAAGGGACGGGACTTTCACTCGAAATGAGAGTTCTTTGGGGTGTAGGTGGATAGGCGGGGTTTGTGTGCTAAAAGGGGATCTTTGGGCTTTCTTGGGGCCGGGCAAGTGGGAAAGGGACCCGGGCGGGGGCCTCCACGCTGGCCGGTGTGTGCCGGCCAGTGAATGGGAGTGAGGTGGGGGGAGGGGCTGTGGCCATCGGAGCCTGGCAGAACAGGGTCTGAGTGGTCTAGCCGGGGTGGCAAGTTGGGGCGGAAGGAACCGAGGGTAGGGGGAGGAGTTTTACAAGAGACAGTGGACGGGAGGAGCTGGAGGCCTGGGGTGGGGGGGGGGGGGGGGGGGGGGGGGCGGTGGGAGCTGTGTAAGATTAAGGGTGACTACGGGTAATCTCTGATTTATTTTTGTCATTTGTTTATGTAAACATGCGGGTTGAGGTTTGGGGGTTGGTGGGTAGATGGGATCGTTGTTGTTATTATGGGGACTGACATATCTTGCTGATTATTGTTTATTGTTGATGGATGTAAATGTGGGAGAAAATGTGAAAATGGAGGAGACTAAAAATTTTTTTTAAAAAAAAAAACTTAATTAATTTAGCTCTTCCTGTTTGATGTGAAAAGCAAAGTCTCAGTTTGACAAATGAGAACCCCATCAATCTTGTGTTTGCCATTTGCATGAAAAGCGAGCCCTTGGGGTTGTTTGTTAGCAATTAAATGGCATTTCCCTTTAGATAGTCACTTGCTGATGTAGTTACCTCACTTGAAGAAAGAGTTCATTTGAAGCAAATTTCAAACTTGCAGTCATTTCAATGGGGATTCAAATCTTATTTTTCAATTTAGAAAGCTGCTTCTATGCTAACATATTTCAGTTTTTCTCAGCACTATAAATGAGGTGCAATGTATTTGAAATGTAATACCGAGATCACAAAATTAATTCACCTGGTCTGTTTTTAAATGTAATAGTTTGCTTGGGTGATGTAGCTGTGATAGAGGAGGTCACTTGTGATCATATTAAATAGTGGAGCAAGTTCAAGAGGCTGAGTAACCTGCTCCTGCTTTTTGTGTTCCTAATTGAGAATAATGAGTAAAATAAATTCATTCATGGCATGTTGGCTTTGCTGGCAAACCACTGCCCATCCCTAATTTACCCTAACGAAGGGGTTCAGAAGACTGTGAAGAGCCAGCACGATTACTGTGGGTATGAAGTCATATAAAAAAGCAGGATACGTGGCAACACGGTGGTGCAGTGGTTAGCACTGCTGCCTCACGGCGCCGAGGCCCCAGGTTCGGTCCCGGCTCTGGGTCACTGTCCGTGTGGAGTTTGTACGTTCTCCCCATGTTTGCGTGGATTTCGCCCCCACAACCCAAAGATGTGCAGGCTTGGCAGATTGGCCACGCTAAATTGCCCCTTAGTTGGAAAAATGAATTGGGTACTCTAAATGTTTTTTTTTTAACGGTTACGTAAGGATGGTGGGTTTCTTTCCCTAAAAGATATTTGTGAATCCGTTGGATTTTATGACCTGGTCACCATTCCTTTTTTTTAAATTCAGGGGCAATTTAACATGGCCAATTCACCTAGTCTGCACATCTTTCTGGGTTGTGGGGGTGAGACCCACACAGCCACGGGTTGAATGGTGCAAACTCCACACGGTCAGGGGGCCGGGATCGAACCCGGGTCCTCAGTGCCGTGATGGAGCAGTGCTAACCACTGCATCACCGTGCCGCCCGGAGTCACCATTATTTCAAATTTTAATTAAATTATTAGTTGTGTTTGAATCCTACACATGGTAGAATTTTAACTCGTCTGCATTATTGAACCAGCCCTTTGGCCTCTGGTTTATTGATCCACTAATATAATCATTATTCCATCATTCCCTTGATGAGACGTTGCCTGAGACTTGCAGTTATGTTGAACACAGGGGAATAAGTAACTGCATGTGAGGTTACAATGGAATTTATAAAATGAACTGTTTTTGAATATACACATTATTGCGACTTGTGCCACCAAAATAATTCTTGTCCCCTTTCCAAATATCTCAAACAACATTGTTCCTTGAATGGGGCTTACGACTTAAACAGTGTCAAAACGCAGTTCAGATTTAGCATGGCTGTTTGAATAATTAATTAATCCATTTGAGAAACTGTCCATGACGTATGCATTTAAAGGGACAAAACAGATCCATCCTTTTTACTTCATCCCACTATAGCCAGGCAAAATTTATTGAGTCTGCCTTGCACTTTTTCAAATTGCTCCACAATAGGCCTGCACTTATTAGGTACTGCACCGTGTGGAACAGAGTACTCGTACAAAAGTGCTACTGTAATTGATTTGGGGGAAGGGAAGAAATTACTGTGAAATGCTCTGCCACATACTGCACTCATACAATTAGTTGGGTCATTGACCATGTTAGCGACGTACTCCCTGCTTCAATTGTAGTCTTATGTTCTGTAGCATGTGGCATTATGTAATTTGTGCATTTTTTGTTACGACCCCTTTGAGCAAGATGATTAATATGCACACAATTTGCAGTTAGCCATGTACTATAATGTGCAAGGAGACCATTGTCAGTGTTATGAGAGGAAGAATGTTGTATTTATTCTGTTGCATTTTGTGTTTGTAGCTGTACAGCCATCAGCTCACCTACAGCAGACCGCCAAATTGACAACATTTCATGCAAATTTGTTTCTACTCTTAAATGGAGCTTTAAATACTCCTCTACCCTTCTGACTTCAGATTTCAGAGATTCACGTTTTCAAACCTAATTTAGGCAAGGGGAGGTGCCAAAGAAGCCTTTTAAATGTAAGCAGATCAGTGTCTCAGTTGATCAGCGCGAACTTCGGTCAGGACATGATTGGCATTAGTTTCTGCCCCTTGCTGTAGCTGAAGAAACTTATTACTCAATGGGTGCGAGTCTACGGCCAGGCTGCGCCCGCAAAGCAGCTCGATATGGCGAGAGGTTGCAATGTAAATCCCGCCAGTTGTGGGCAGGATCACATTTAGGTAGATCTGCATATTACAGCGAGACAGCTAGTCTCACTGTAATATGCAGTTTCCTGAGGTACCCAAGGCATCGGCTCTATCTCCTTCACCTTGGAGAGTGCTGTTCAGTACTGGTCTCCACAAACTGGGATCAGATGGAACAGCACTTGGGGTCTGTACCCGGCAGGAAGATCTCTGATAGCCTCGCGCTACTCAGGAATACGATCGCCTACGTGCAGGACAGGAGGGTGGACACCTGCCTCATCAGCCTTGACCAGGAGAAGGCTTTTGACAGAATATCGCACACCTACATGATGGATGTGCTCTCCAAAATGGGGTTTGGGGAGGGAATTCGCAATTGGATCAAACTGCTCTACACCAACATCTATAGCGCAGTCTCAATCAATGGGTGGGAATCCGAAAAGTTCCAGATCAAATCCGGAGTCAGGCACGGCTGCCCTCTCTCCTCTGCCCTTTTTGTGTGCTGCATAGAACCTTTTGCCGAGTCCATCAGGAAGGATCCGGGTATAAGAGGAGTGACGATCCCAGGCAGTGGAGGCATGCAAGTCAAGGCCTCCCTGTACATGGACGACGTTGCCGTCTTCTGCTCGGATCCTGCGTCTATACGCAGGCTCTTGACCACCTGCGACCAGTTTGAACTGGCCTCGGGAGCCAAGGTAAACCGTTGGGAACTGGGCCGACCGGTCCTTTGTCCCCCTTCACTGTCAGGTCAGATTACCTGAAGATGCTGGGGATATGGTTCGGAGCTGCTGGGGCGTGCACATAAAACTGGGAGGAGCGCATAGCAAAGGTAAGCAGAAACTGGGCTGGTGGGAGCAACGCTCCCCCTCCATTGCGGCAAAACCCTGGTCATCAGGTGTGAGGCACTCTCGATGCTACTGCACGTGGCGCAGGTCTGGCCCATAACCCGACCCTACGCCACAGCAGTCACCCGGGCCATCTTCAAATTCATCTGGAGATCCAAGATGGACCGTGTCCAAAGGGACACCATGTACAAACCTCTGGAGAAGGGAGGGTGGAACGTACCCAATGCCTCCCTCATCCTGTTGGCCACTTTTGTGTCCAGCTGCATCAAGCTGTGCGTGGACCCCCCAGTATGCAAACACCAAGTGTCACTACATACTGAGGTTCTACCTGTCCCCGGTGTTACGAAGGATGGGCCTGGCCTCATTGCCGCGGAACGCGCCAAGTAGTTGGACTGTACCGTACCACCTGTCCTTCGTGGAAAAGTTTTTGAAGAAAAACACCTTTGATCACAAGGCAATGAAGCAGTGGTCAGCACGTAATGTCCTCGAGGCCCTCAGGGAAAAGGAGACCGTGGAGGACGGTGGATAGTTCCCTGAGCAGACTGCCAGAGTCATCTGGCAGAATACCTCATCACCAGAACTTACAAACAAGCACCAAGACCTAGCTTGGCTAGTGGTGAGAAGGGCCCTCCCTGTCAGATTCTTCATGCACACCCGAAGGCTCTGCGCCAATGCACGCTGCCCTCGGAGTGGCTGTGGGGGAAATGAGACGGTCACACACCTCCTTTTGGAATGTGCCTTTGCAAAGAAGGTCTGGAGAGAGATGCAGTGGTATTTGTCAAGGTTTATCCCGAACAGATCTGTGACACAGGACTCTGTGCTCTACGGACTGTTTCCAGGGACACACACCGAGACAAATATCGACTGCTGCTGGAAGGTCATCAACTCGGTGAAAGACGCCCTTTGGTCTGCCCGAAACTTGCTGATCTTCCAGTGCAAAGAATTGTCCTCGGCCGAGTATTGCAGACTGGCACATTCCAAGGTCCAGGACTACGTGCTGAGGGACGCACTCAAGCTTGGGGCAGCTGCCGCCAAGGCGCAATGGGGAAAGACCACTGTGTAAGGTCTTTCCAGCAAATGTACACCGAGGGGCGGGTAACAGTGTAAACCCCCCTCGGTCTGGGCCACCAACACTCCAATGTATAAAACAAACATGGCAATGTAAATATTTAAGAAGGAATTGTAATGTAAAGAGTGATATGTGTATAATAATATCAAAATTGAATGGAAGAAAATCAAGGCAATGTGTAACTCTGCCGGAAATGTACAGTCAAGACAATTCGAAATGCTCTGTAATGCTTATGATAAATTTTATGAATAAAGTATATTTTTTTGAATTAAAAAAAAAAGCACTTGGGGTCTCCAGGGGGGCAGGCTGGTACCCTGCACTGCTGGCCTGGCACCGCCAAGGTCCACAGTGGCATTGCCGGCTGACAGGGTTACTGAGGGTTCCAGGTTGGCACTACCAAGATGCCAAGCTGGCATTTTTCATTCAGTGCCAATCGGGGCAGGGTGAGAGGGGGGTTGCCACTGCAGTGTTAATATAAGCCTACCTGAAATGAAATGAAATGAAAATTGCTTATTGTCACAAGTAGGCTTCAAATGAAGTTACTGTGAAAAGCCCCTAGTCGCCACATTCCGGCGCCTGTTCGGGGAGGCTGGTACGGGAATTGAACCGTGCTGCTGGCCTGCCTGGGTCTGCTTTAAAAGCCAGATCTTTAGCCCTGTGCTAAACCAGCCCCTACAATAATAAAGATTGTTATTATTATTTTGAATGTATACAGAACAGTGTTATATGATTTGTTCAGCGGGATCTTGGGTCAGGACAAGATAGGCATTAGGTGCCCTGTGCGGGTGTTGGTGGGGAGGACCCTCCCATAGTGCGTTGAGGATTGGGGGCCGCGTTAGGTGCTCCAGTGATCGAGGCGCCATTCTCTCGCTACAATGGGGAGTTCTGGCGAGCGGAGCTCCTCAGTGCACAAAAAGAGGCTATGTGCGTCCTCGGCTGCTGAGGCCCCCGATCTAACCGGGGGCCGTTAAATAGTGGGGGATTCTCAGCACTGCGAGTGCTGGGAAACACACGCTCACTAATGTCTTTACCTCATTCATGAAGAACTCGCACTTGGGACACATTGTTGTAGCATTTCTGACACAATGGGGCTAGTTGCCAGCAAAAGGCAACACCAATAAAATAGGATTTGGTGGGGTGGGGGGAGGGCGAGGAACTATACAGTGGCATTAATCATTGCTTTTTAAAAACCAAATTTAGAAATGCCAGGGCAATTGCTGACAGATCGTCCCTACACTTGGAACTTTGATTACACAGCATTGGGCCCCAGGCTAACCAATCTTATTTGCTATGAGGGTGCTTTGTATGTTCACGCGTGCAGAATTCTCCAGGCACTGATTGACATTCAAAAGATTTAGCCCTGGATTTTAGCTGAAACTGCAAAACATGGATAATGTGAGAGATCAAAAATATTTCTCATGAGAGTAAGCAGATAATCAGTTGAACGTCTTCCTCAAAATGTATCCTGGGCCTGTACCACTCAAAGTTTATCCCATGTCGAGCTTTGATGGCATTGTCTTGGCTTCTGCCAGTGGTTGTACTAAAACAAATATAACTCTGCAACTTGCTTTGATCCTGGTGCTACTGCCCACCCTGGGTGATATGGCTTTTAAAAGACTATTGAGTATCACCGTAAACTGGCCAACAAATGGAACAAGAAGCGGGACAATGTTGGGAAAGCCAGTTATTAATTCCATTTCCGGCTGTTTTATACAATAGCTCATGCCTTTTTTTTGTTGAAAAAACGCATTTTCTTTTGTTACTGGGAATCATAATGGCTGCTTTGTTAACTGAAAGTGCAAAAGTATGGCTGATTCACCGTGATGTACTATTTTGAAACTACCATATGGCTGGCAAATCTATAGTGCTAAAGATGCAGAGGTTTAGATGTCATATAAATCACGAGTGAAGCTCAAGGATTTATCCATTTTTAGATGGGAATTGCTGAATCCAGATTTTTTTAAAGAAATATTTTATTAAGGTATTTAAAAGTTTTTATAGTAATAACAATGACATAAACATGGTATAATAAACATTTCCACCCCCATCCCAATCTTCACACACCCCAACCATAAAACAACAATCCGCCCCCCCCCCTCTCTCTCTCTCTCTCTCTCTCTCTCTCTCTCTCTCTCTCTCTCTCTCTCTCTCTCTCTCTCTCTCTCTTTCCCTCTCTCTTTCCCCCCCCCCCCCGCCCCCCCGTCACTAACCCAGGTCTCTACACTCGGGGGATTTGAGTCCCTCCACATTAACAAGATCCGTCTCCGGGCTACCAGGGAGGCAAAGGCCAAGACTTCAGCCTCTTTCGCCCCCTGAACTCCCGGCTTTTCCGACACTCCAAAGATCGCAACCTCCGGACTCGGCACCACCCGGGATTTTAGTACCGTGGACATTGCCTTAGCAAAACCCTACCAAAGCCCTCTAAGCTTCGGGCATGCCCAAAACATGTGGACATGATTTGCTGGGCTTCCCGCGCATCTTGCACACCTGTCCTGGTGCGCTAACATTCTGTTAGCCTTTTCCCCACACTCATAAATCACCCCCCTTGCCTTCCTCAACTGTTCCACCGCTTTCCCTGTAGTCAACAGCCCAAACTCTGCCGCTCCCTCAGTAGCCCCCCATCCGGGGGCCTCCGAGTATCTCCTGTCCACTTGGAGTATCTCCTCCACTAACCTATACCTCTCAGCCCGTTCCACCTTTTCTCTGTGGGTCCGTATCGAGATTAATTCCCTTCTGACCACTGCCTTCAAAGCTTCCCAAACCGTCACTGCAGAGACCTCCCCCGTATCATTTGTTTCCAGATAGTTCTGGATGGACTTGTTAATCCGCCCACAGATCGCTTTGTCCACAAGCAACCCCACATCGTCTCCACAGCGGGCGTTGCCCTCTCTCCACACTAACCCGTACATCCACCCAATGTTGGGCATGATCCAACACTGCGATTGCCGAGTACTCCGTGTCCACCACCCCCGGTATGAGCGCCCTGCTCAGAACCAAAAAGTCAATGCAAGAGTATACCTTGTGGACATGGGAGAAAAAAGAAAAGTCCTTTGCCCTTGGCCGTGCAAACCCCCATGGGTCTACTCCCCCCACCTGTTCCATAAACCCCTTCAATTCCTTTGCCGCGGCCAGCGTCCTCCCTGTCCTGGATTTTGACCGGTCCAGTTCCGGATCAATGACTTGTGTTAAAATCTCCTCCCATAATCCGGTTATGTGACTCTAAGTCTGGGATCTTATCTAGCACCCGCCTCTCAAATTCCACATCGTCCCAATTTGGAGCATATATGTTCACGAGTACCACCCGCACCTCCTCCAGCCTCCCACTTACCATTATGTACCTACTCCCCTTGTCTGACACGATTCTCCCTGTCTCGAACGCCACTCGTTTATTGATCAAGATCGCTACCCCCCTGGTCTTTGAGTCCAGCCCTGAGTGGAATACTTGGCCAACCCACCCCTTTCTCAATCTCGTCTGGTCTATAACCTTTAGGTGTGTCTCTTGTAGCATTGTCACGTCCGCCTTCAGCCCCTCAAATGTGCAAACATGCGAGCCCTCTTGACCTGGTCCGCCTGGTCGGGGGACTTCCTGCCAACTAACCATCATCCTTTTTAGGCCAGCCTCCAGCTCGCGCCCTCCACCTCCTCATGCCCTCCATCGGGCAGTCGCCATTCCCGACCTCCCATTTGTCCCCTAGTAACAGTTCCTCCCCTGTCAGCAAAGCACCTCTTTCCCCCCCCCCCCCCTTTCAACAGCACTAGAAACCCAACCCCCCAAGTCAAGCTCCAGCTTAACACCTGCTTGCCCGCCACTGTGCTTCTGTAAGTCAGCTGACCCATGCTGACTTGATAGCGCCCGCCCATGGCACCAAGCAGTTTGTCTCCCCATTGTTCTCTCCCCTCTCCCCCCACTTGGACAAACATATTCCAAGCATCACATTCCCCAGTAAACAAACATCAGAAAAACCAGTGACGAAACAGCCACTTTAGGAAAAAAAACACAAAAACAAAACCAGCCCCAAAGACCCCTCCCCCTCTAACCAGCTCCCTGCAAGACAAAGTAACTTTAGCCATCCAAACAGCCCCTTATTACACACAACACTCCTTATACTTATACGCCCAGCACGACAAATCACCACCACAGTACTCTCCAAGGCTTCAGTATCTTTTAGTTCACCTCCAGTCTTTTCTCTTTTATAAAAGTCCATACTTCGTCTGGTATTTCAAAGTAGAAGTCCCGTTCCTCATGTGTGACCCACAGACGGGCTGGGTACAACATCCCGAACTTCACCCTCTTCTTAAAGAGGGCCGTTTTTGCCCGATTAAATCCAGCTCGTCTCTTGGCCTAATTCACGCCCGGGTCCTGATAAATGCGCAGCTCCCAATTCTCCCACTTGCTGCTCCGTTCTTTTTGGCCCACCGCAGAATGTGTTCCTTGTCCAGGAATCGGTGAAAGCGTACCACCATCGCCCTCAGCGGCTCGTTGGCTCGGGGCTTCGTCGCGAGGGCTCTGTGCGCTCTATCCACTTCCAGGGTTCGAGGGAATGCCTCAGCCTCCATCAACTTCTCCAACATGTCTGTCACATAAGCCCTCGCATCCGATCCCTCACTGCTTTCAGGGAGGCGGACAGTTCTAAGATTCTGCCTCCGGGACCTGTTCTCCCGGTCCTCCAGCTTCTCCTGCATTCTTTTCTGGTGGTCAGTCATTCATCCTCTCCACCTTGGTCTCCAGCACGGTTATGTATTCCTCGTGCTCAGACACCTTTTTCTCCACCTCCTGGATCGCTCTTCCGTGGGTCTCTTGATTCTGCACCACTTGATCAATTGAAGCCTTAATCGGGTCCAGCGTGTCCTCCTTCAGCTTGGCGAAGCAATCTTCGAAAAAGTTCATCAGCTGCTCTGTCGACCACTGTGCCGTCTGCCCGTGGCCCTTGCTCTCCGCCATGCTTCCACGCGTTGCCAGCTCTGCTCGCGTCTTCCTTATAGGACTTTGTCTTCTCACACGGCCACTTCTGGTCCAATTCTCCATAAGGGGGATTTCTCCTCACTGTCTCACTCTTCACCGATTTATCCCATAAAATCCGGAAAAAACTGGGGGGAAATAGGTCCAAAAGTCCATCACAGGCAGGAGCTATCAAATGTGCGACCTACTCCCCCATGGCCGCCGCGGAAGTCCTGAATCCAGATTTGACAGTCATTTTTGTAAAAGGAAAGGGAAGCATTTTGTCAGTTTTAGGAGAAGAATGAAATTTGAGTAACAGCAGTTGGTTTGAAATGGGCAGAATTTTTAAGTTTAACACAATGGGAACTTTATTGGCAGTGATATACTGGGTTTGTCATGTTGATGGATTTAATGATGAAAATACTCGTACTGGGTTGTTATCCTATTTTGCTATGAGAATATGATACATTGGCAGATTTGTTTCAAAATTGAATATCAGCTAAAATGCAAGGCTGGGGTTCTTTCCTTGGGGCAGAGTGAGCTAAGGTGTATTAAATTATGAGACATAGGTCGGGTAGATAGGAAGGAACTTTTCCCTTTGCGGAGGACTCAGTAACCAGGGGGCACAGATTTAAGGTAAGGGATGGGACGTTTAGAGGGGATGTGAGAAAGAACTTTCACCCAGAGGATGCTTGAAATCTGGAACTCACTGCCTGAAAGAGTGGTATAAACTGGAACCCTCACAACATTCAAGAAGTATTTAGATGAGCATTTGAAATGCCACAGCATACAAGACTATGGGCCAAGCGCTGGAAAATGGGGTTAGAGTAGATAGGTGCTTGATGGCTGGTGAGGACATGATCAGCCAAAGGGCCTCTTTCCATGCTGTAAAAAAGTCTATGCCTCTGACAATAGGTAGTGGAGACAGTAGGGTATAGCTGTGACTGAAGGAATAATAACCCATATAAGGTCACAAGATCATAAAATATAAGAGCAGAATTAGGCCATTCGGCCCATCGAGTCTGCTCCACCATTCGATCATGGCTGAAACGTTCCTCATCCCCATTCTCCTGCTTTCTCCCCATAACCCATATCCCCACATTAATCAAGAAATCCTCTTGTTAATCAAGATCACCAGATTTGTGCCCGAAGTGTTGTTACAGACCAAGAGCTGGAAGACAGAAATAGACAGAATAGTAGTTTCGAACTAGGAGCAAGAGTAGGCAATTTCACTGCTAGAAACCTGATCCACCCTTCAATGTGGTCATGACCGACCCAGTGCTGTTGCAGTGCACATAGTGTTAGATTTTTCTATTGGGAAGAGCCCGGATCCATTATGGAGTGGACAACAATGGTTGAAGAGTAATTGGAGACCAGGTAAATTGAGAAGTATTGGGTTAGTTGCTTTCAGTTTGGCTAAAAATACCTGATAACTGCATGTAAAATGGATGTTTACATTGCAAAAAGCCTGACCTTTTATATACCACAATGGGAGTAATGTGATTTGATTCCTGGAACTTGTCATTGAAAAATGAAAGAAAATAGGCAGAATCTTTGTAACAATAGGGCAAATATTGATCACTTCACCTGCAGTTGAATACATTGACCCAATTATTCTCATTTCTCATGAGCTACCAGTTGTACATCTCCACCCCACCTCCGCACTTTATCATGTTTGGCACATCATGTACCTTTTATGAAATTACCTGAACTAGGATGGAACAGTCTGCGAGATGAGATGAAGCGTTCGTCCGTGTGCTGGTTTCTGATCAAAACCAATTAGATCTCATTAATTAATATCTTAAGGTATACAGGATGTTTTCGTCCATGAGCAGATATTGAGCGTTTAAATGCTATTAACTTGGGAAACAGAACTGTCAAAAAGCACAGAAAAATGGACATTCAAGGGTAAATAAATCCTCAATAAATGGTGCAGCAAACATTATAATCACTGCTTTTAGGTTCATAATAGGAGCTAGAAGATTTGTAATATTGTGTCTTTCATTACCTTCACTGCGCAACTTCCAAGTGGCAACTGAGCCACTTGGAATGTTTCTACAAAATTAAATGTATTTTTCATTTCTTGGAGAATTTACAAAATTGTCTCATGATTCCCCAAGGCAGTAGTTGATTATCCTTATCAGGAGGTATAGGGGCTGGTGGGGGATGGGGGGAGGGTAGTGGCGGGTGGGGAGGAATGAAGCGATTGGAAATCTGTAAGAGAGATGCACATTCCTGGAAGTGTACAGCTGGTGCTTTGCCTGTGAAAAAAAGGTTAATGTTTCAGTGATATGAAGGAAACATTTGTTCTCTCCTATAATGGGCGAAGTTCCATGCTAACGTTACCATTTGTAAACCAATATTTTGTCCATTTCCACCATTTTTAACACTATCCTTTTTAATAAGGAGTAGGCTGAAATAATTGTGGGAGGGGAATGAGAGAAGGGATGAGGAAGGGTGGAGGTGTGGGCTTAAGTAGGGTGCTCCTTCCAAGAGGCAGACTTGATGGACCGAATGGCCTCCTTCTTGCGGTTTTGAGTTACAGGTTTCTTGTGTGTTGTGACCCTCGGTTTTCACTGTTGCAAGAACTTTATTGTTTTGAATCATTTGTACATTATCCTTTTTTCTTGCTAACTACTTGGAAATCTAAATAACTGACCATGGGAAAAATAGTAGTTCAGCATCATTGAGTTTTAACTTAAAATGGCAAAACATCCTTATCTTAATAGTTTATGCTGCTTAGTCAATCTATCTATAAAATGCCATTATTGAAGGTCGATTAAAGATGGTTAACTAGTTTTCACCATTGCTTTGATAACTTGAATCTCCAGTTTGAACTCCACCAAGATTTGAGTTGACCGAGTGCTAGAAAGAGAACCCGATGAAAACACTTCAGCCGCCTTCCTTCGCCACCATACCCCCCCCCCCCGGCCAACCAATCCATCTCCCAAACGTCAGTATCTAGGACTTGACTTGTACTCTCCCCACCAGCAGATAACTGAGATCATAATGCACCAATGAGGGCTGAATCTTGCACACAACCGCCATTTGTTTTTAGCACTGGGATGGAAATTCATGGGAGCAAAGGATGATTCGTGAAACAGATTTTTAATTTCGATCTTCCCATATTGTCCCTGCTGTCATGGGGTGATGAATGGAGTCTGTAATGACTTGTTAATATGATGGAACTTCATGATTGTGTCTTTCATTTTTAAAGGCATGATATTACCATTATATGGCTGTGCGAATTGTCTAAATGAATTCATGATATGTGCCTACAGGAGCTTACCCATGCTTAAGGATATCTAAACCACATAACTGAGCGATTTTGCTTCTGTCTTTCTGATGCTGTGTGCACTAGATTCCCATATGGACA
This sequence comes from Scyliorhinus torazame, assembly GCF_047496885.1. Classification (NCBI taxonomy): domain Eukaryota; kingdom Metazoa; phylum Chordata; class Chondrichthyes; order Carcharhiniformes; family Scyliorhinidae; genus Scyliorhinus; species Scyliorhinus torazame. The sequence continues at coordinate 12,516,499 of NC_092736.1, read as the reverse complement.
AAGTGTCACATTATCTAAATCTAGTGAAATTGGGCACAGGTTCGCAAAAGCCACATTGTGGGCATGTGCAAGTTTGCACAGGATGCTGCCAGTATTCATCCAATTTAGGTGCATACAACTTGATAGTGCATGCGCTGTAAAAAGCATCTTGCTGGCTGTCTAGCTACAATCACCCTACTTGTCTGGGTATGATTTGCAGGGTTAGTGGAGGCTGCGTGAAGGAAAACGTAATTTAACTGTTAATTGCAACAGTTGTATAATGTTACAGGTGTGCCTGGACCAACTCTTTGATTACTTGTAACTACTTGTGAATAAATTGCAAGGTTTTAAATCTAACAATTTAAAATTAGCCTACACTTCAGTATGTGAATAGGCTGACAAGTGAAATACTGCATGTTTGAGATATTGTGTAACGGATTGTGATCCAGTTACCTATTGAGGTGTATATGAAAGAGCTCTGAAAAATTGACTAATTCTTATGGTTATTTATCTTGCTTATTTCTGAGACTGGGCTTTTATTAACCTATACAAATGATTCCACAACAAAATATAATTCAAAGGCCTTGAGGTATCTCAACTACGTAAAGTGCAATGAATTTCTCTTCCTCCCTCCATATGCATCAACTGATTTGTGCCATGAGGAAAGCTAGGGTGGTATCTACAAAACAAAATCCTTCAACAAAATAGGAGAGTGACCAATTCAGGGCAACAATTTTGGTTTAAACTTGTTTCTTTGCTGTATTAATCACGCTCTCAGTTAAGTGCTCACCGATTTATTCTGCTTTTCCGCAGAAACCTTGAAATTGACTAAATCTTTACCTTCAATTCTCACCATATCTGCTCAGGAGAGCAGCACGATCCTATGACAGGAAAATCTTGTGATTCTACACAAGAAGGACTCTGAAATCCAGCGCTCAGACCGGGCGCATACAGACTGTGCGACCCTTAATCCCAAACCCTTCTGACACCCACCCACAACCCACCCACTGGTTGTGCCCCGCTCTTAAAACATAATAAGAAAGGACAACTTCTTGCATGAATACTTTATTGGTTATGAGAGTGAATAAAATATATATTTAATTACACAAAATTGAGATTGAATATTCACATGTAAATTAAATGAGGGTTTGAATATATTAAGGGAATGAAGTTGTGCTTCAGTTACACACTCTTGCTCATATCTATTAATATTATTTTTGACACTGCACCCCAGGAAGCCCCGACGAGGGGGTACAGCACAGACTTGCCAGAAAGGGGACAGGTTGCATGAACCTGGCTTGCATTCCCTTGAGTTTAGAATATTGAGGGATGTTCTCATTCAAGTGTTTAACCATTTTGATACAGTGCAGAGAAATTGTGTTACTGTGATGGAATGTAAAGTAAGGGAGCACAAGTAAAATTGATAATCTGGAGACCAATTTAAAAATAAATTGAGCAGTGGAAACTTGGAACTCTTTCCTGTCAAAAAAATGTTACGTCAATTAAAATTTTCAGGATTTGACATTGGCTGATTTGTGTTAGTTATGGGTAGTGAGGCATGTGAATCGAAGGTGAGTAAATGAGGTGAAGTACAGCGCAACAATGATCTGTTTGAATGACCATTCCTGCTCTATCGTGCCAAGTCAACAAAGTGAGTGAGGTGTGTGCCCGCGCTATCAAAAATTCTAGTTCCGGTGAGTACCCCTGAATGTATGCTATGTCACCAGACGTAAAAAAGGACTTGTATAGTACCTTATTGCATCCTTGGGCTAATCCAAGAGTGAATTACTTTTCAATGTAATCACTGTTGTGTAGGCAAAGATAAAGCCTCTGCATTGGCTGTCAGTTTATGGGATTGGTTGCAGCACTGATCTCAGCACTGTACATCCCAGAAAGATAGTTTATGGCCTATCACAAACCTTGTCAGAACTTAAAAGCTGAACTGAAACAATTAAGCCACACTGCTAAACCTCTCTGCTTCTCTCTCCTCCTCTCAGGTACTTCATGAAACCTATTTCTTCGGCAAGCTTTTGGGCATCTCTCCTAATACCTCCTTGTACGTCTTACTGTCAAATCTTGTTTAACAATGCTCCTATGAAATGTCTTTGGATGTTTTACTGCATTCTTGGCACCATATAAATGTAAGTTTCTGATCTTTTTGAAGATCAAAATACCATATTCTAGAGGAGCTGTGCAATACAATATGAACAGAAGATTTCCACATTGCCTTAATTCAATATATTTTAGGACTGAGAAAACTAATATTCTGTCTGAGAACAAACTCATCTTGTGCTTGGAATCTGCTGGTAACATATTTTTCTTGAGATACTTTGTGTATGGGCAAATGTTGCTGTTTTTCTGGTGTTTACCAGCCTGTTTCCATTGCCCACATTTTGATGCCAATTATTTGCCATCAGTTTGCACGTTTGGTTAATCAATGTGTTGGCAAGATTGTTAATCCGGGAGATGGACAGTTGCTGCTGTCGCACTGTTTAGGGTACATTTTACTTGCCGGTTAAATTCGCTGTCGTGATGCACAGGATAAAAGCATGCTGTTTGTCAAATAATTTTGATCTTGCACAATTGCAGCCAATTAATACTGATGCAATATCCTATTGTGGCTTCAGTGAATATTGTAATTTAATTTGAAGTTGCTTCCAAATTTTGCAAAGGAGTTAATTTTAAAGAAAGAAATGCTGAAATAAAAGCCATGACTCGTTAGTATTTGGATCAAACAGACATTTAATTATCAGACCCCACCCGTACATTTGTTTCCTTCATGTGCTTTGAGTGAAAGCAATTTGTATACCAGTTCAGCATCTCGCCAATCTGATTAATTATTTGTAATTCAGTTATACAGTTTGAGATCTCTATTTTTAGTTGGCGTGAACCAAGATGTTGAAAATGATTGCAATTTAAAGTTGCGTTGTAAAATGGAATTCGAATGCGTGAAGCATTTTTTGTATGTTCAGCTGCAGATAGAAAATGTTAATGATTTCAGCTGAACAGTTCTCATTGGCCAAACGGTTATCAGTTGTGGGGAGAAACTGGATTGTTATTGGTCTAGGAATTTAACTGGAAGACACAGTGCTTGGTGGCTGCATCAGAATCTGTCCACTGATCTATGTGCAAAATCTGCATTGCACTTTGTTCATGGTGCCCGTGCTGGAGAAACTATGAGACCGGACAGTATGTCTTGAGAACACTTAGCAGTTGAAGGAGTGCATGCAAAATTCCAGAGACTTGTCGATTTGTTGACGTGGCATTAAGAGGCTGGAATTTTGTTGTTTGGTCCATTCTTGATCTTCCTTTGTGACAGCTGAAGTGTGGTACTTGCCTGTGCTCTGACGGGCAGCCAGCAACAAGGATTTGCAGGCAAGTATTGGCTCTGAAAATCTCTGCCAGGTGTACTCCTCTTTCCCTTGTCCAGCATCCCTATTTTACCATGTTCTCTTTGTTGTATTAAACTTGCACAGGAACCGAGGGATTTACTGTCTATTTTATTTATATTTGCGTAACCATTTAAATACTGACATTCTGAAGTGCTCAAGCCAGATGTGTCTCATAAATGATTCAGTGAGTATGTTGGCGGTGAAAGTGGTAGTCTTTTGTGTTTTTAGTAATTTAACTTCAGTGCACAGTGCTGTCGTAATGTATTGACCCATGGGTGTCCTCGTAGTTGCCATTCTGTTGTTTGGGGTGCGAAGGGGCAGAAAATTTAATCATGCTTATTGGAAAATGTGAGGTTGCAGCCTGGTCCTTTTATTAACCTTGCTGGTGAATAAGGAATTAAAATGAACTGCAGTGATGGGCCTCAAGAGGCAGTGCTGACTGTGTAAGATCATCAGGGCAGAAAGACGGCCCTTTTTTATCAGGAAAAATGACTACAAAGCATTAATTCCCTCCTGTATTTTGTTGCTGGGACTGCAGAATACTGCTGCTGATCTATTTGAAGGAGTCATTGCAGCCCTCAATACTGCATCAGTCTGCAGAATAGGCCAGCCCAACTGCCTGTGGTAAAATTGTGCATTGGAGCAAGCTGTAATACAATCAGCAGCTATCATTTTTGCACTGACGCATTGTTAGTGTTCTGCTAATTAGTCCTCTGCTGTGTGCTTCTCTGCTTTGAAAGCTGACACTATTTATTGATACTGTGAGAAATTTCTTAGTTGAGTCACTAATGTTGCCCATTGTAAAAAAACTAATTTAGCATCTTTGTATTAAACCACTTCATCATTGTCAGTTTTTTTTTACATACTACTTCTGCCCCGCTACCACAGTGGTAAAAGAGAAAACAATGTACAATAATTCTCCTTCCCCGTTGGCCTCAAATAGCTGCTACCTTTTGGAACTTAGACTTTTGCCATACAGTTCATTGAGAGAAGTGACTTGTTAAATTCCACTGGATAGAACTCTGGGGGAAGAAAGCAGACAAGCCTGGAATAATTTGTTTATTCTAGCTATAGTACAGCACCAGAACTGACTATAAATCTTGACCTTTTTGCAAGTATGAAATTGCTATCTGCCCTAGCCCATAGTGACTCCACCCCTTCTAAATATAGTTTGCTGCTTTGAGGTTCCTTCCAATGGTGGACTAAAGTTGTTCATAAGGAGACAGAACCTCGCATGCTCATTATGCTTTTTAAGTTGCCGTTGATGCAAAATGTCTAGCAGCTCTGTACATCAGTGCAGCCCGGGTTTGGACCTTTAACGATTTTATAGGGGAATTGAATCTCCGTCCCAATTCATGTTGCTGTGTTTGGCTGCTCAAGGGCTTTACTCATTTCTTTGTGCATCTAGTGCACGCGGGCACTAGCTGAGCTTGCTACCCTGAGATTTGAAGAGGTATGCAGCAAATACTTAATAGCGTAAACTTGTACCTGGCCAATTTTTTGCCACAATCTGTTAGCAAGATGGGCTGGTGGGTAGAACTGCTTTACAAACTGGGAGGATGAATGTTTTTCCAAAACTGTATATTCCAGATTTCAGCCAGCCGGCATGAGCCGTTGCTGGATGCAGAAGAGGTGCCTCATCAAATGGAAGAATGAGCAATTGTGAAAGGTTGGTAAGCAAAGACTAATTTTGGGCATCACCATTTATTACATTTATATTTCCAAGTTAGAATTGTGAGTGACTTGGTGGAGGACTTCCAGGCGAATTGAGGATTAATTTGTGCCCTTATAAATAGATGCAGACTGAAACTATTGGGTTCGGAGGTGTATGCGTGAATTGTGCAATTCTATTTAAAAAAAACAATTTATAGAAGTTTTTTATTGGGTTTTTGAATAAAGTATATTTACCGTTATGTACACAAAATAGAATACATGCATACATAGAAGAGAAGGGAACACGCACAAAAAAAAGTTAGAAAAAAATAACTGGTAGGGTATTATGTGCTAGCTCAACAACAGCTCTGTACAATTGGCAGTATTGATTTTAGCACATGCGTAGGCATCTGTTTGTGTGTGTGTGGGGGGGGTAGGGGGGGGGGGGTACATATACATTTGAGCGCCGGGGAAACAAATACAGAACAATTACAGAGGGCAATACATGAATGGATCTGGTGTTGGTGTTGTCGCTTGCTTCTCCCGGACGGTTTTCGCTGCCGTTGTTGTCGCGCGATCACCTCCACTTCAGCCGTTCGTCCTGTCTTTTGCCCGGATTTTCCTTGTTCTCTGCTCCTGTAGATGCCAAGTTTGTTCTTGTTTCTCGTGCCCTCCTTCTGGCTGTCATTCCCTTGCCCCCCCGCCCACCTCACTGGTTCCCCTCTATTGTTCCCTGTCTCCGCCCTCTTCCACCCCGCCCCCCCCTCCCCATCTCCTGTGGTTCGCCTTTCTGTTCTCTTCGGTTTAGATGCTACCCCCCGGGGTCTATCTCTCCCTCCCCTGCCTCGGCTACTTTCCCCTGATTCTTGGCTGCCTGGCTATTCTTCTGCTTGTTCGTTGGCCACAAACAGGTCCTGGAACAATTGGGTGAATGGCTCCCACGTTCTGTGGAAGCCGTCGTCTGACCCTCCGGATGGCGAATTTGATTTTCTCCATTTGGAGAGATTCTGAGAGGTCGGACAGCCAGTCTACAGCTTTGGGTGGTGCTGCTGACCGCCAGCTGAACAGGATTCTACGGCGGGCGATCAGGGAGGTAAAGGCAAGGGCATCCACCCTCCTCCCCAGAAATAGATCTGGCTGGTCTGATACCCCGAAGACCGCCACTTTCGGGCATGACTCCACCATCATCCCCACCACTTTGGACATTGCCTCGAAGAAGGCTGTCCAGTACCCCGCAAGTCTGGGGCAAGACCAGAACATGTGGGCGTGTTGGCCGGGCCTCCTTGGCACCGTTCACATCTATCCTCCACCTCCGGGAAGAACCTACTCATACGAGTTCTTGTTAAGTGGGCTCTATGTACCACTTTTAGATGCGTCGGACTAAGCCTTGAGCACGTGGCGATGGAGTTGACCCTATGCAGTGCTTCGCTCCAGAGTCCCCACCCTATTTCAATCCCCAGGTCCTCCTCCCATTTCTTTCTTGTTGCGTCCAGTATGGTGTCGGCCCTTTCTACCAGTCGGTCATACATGTCGCTATACAGTGCAGCACGGTGGCGCAGTGGTAGCACTGCAGTCTCACGGCGCTGAGGTCCCAGGTTCGATCCCGGCTCTGGGTCACTGTCCGTGTGGAGTTTGCACATTCTCCTCATGTTTGCGTGGGTTTCGCCCCCACAACCCAAAGATGTGCAAGGTCGGTGGATTGAACACACTAAATTGCCCCTTAATTGGAAAAAATGAATTGGGTACACTAAATTTTTTTTTTTTTTTTAAATACATGTCGCTATACAGTTCCCTTTATCTAGGATGCTTGCGTCCAGTAACTCTTCCAGTAATGTCTATCGTGGCGGTTGTGGATACGTCCTTGTCTCCTTTCGTAGGAAGTTTTTGAGTTGCAGGTACCTTAGCTTGTTCCCCCTGGCTAGCTGGAATTTCTCTGTCAGTTTGTCTATTATTGCGACCCTGCCGTCCGTGTATAGGCCCCAGACTGTCAGTGTCCCTCCGACCTGTCCCCACTTTTTAAAGGTGGCGTCAGTCAACGTTGGTGCGAATCTATGGTTGTTGCAGATGGGAGCTTTGTCCGACATTTTGGTCAGGCCAAATTGCTGCTGTAGTTGGTTCCAGGACTGGAGGGTGGCTATAACCACCGGGCTGCTGGAGTGTTTTTGGGTGGGGATGGGAGTGTCACCGTGGTGAGGACCCGGAGGGAGGTCCCCTTGCAGGAGGCCTCTTCCACGCGCACCCACTCAGCTTCTGGCTCCTTGATCCATCCCCTTATTCGCTCGGCCGTCGCCGCCCAATGGTAGAATTGTAGGTTTGGGAGGGCTAGCATCCCCCCCTGGATTTTGTTTTTTGTAGGACCGTCTTTGGCATCCTCGCATTCTCCCTCCCTTCCCCATACGAACGCCATGATTAGTTTGTCTAGTGTTTTGAAAAAGGCATTGGGGATGTAGATCGGGTTGGATCTAAGTAGGAAGAGGTACCTGGGCAACACGTTCATTTTGATCGTCTGGACCCCCCCCCCCCCCCCCCCCCCCCCCCGTGAGGGAGAGTGGGAAATTGCCATACCACATGCTGTCCTAGAAACAGTGCTGCCGTTTCTTTTTTTTTAATGAGCGTGTTACTTGTTTTATGGATTTGTGGGGGGAGGCCCACCATTTCAGGTATCTTCTGTGATTGTGTGGAACTTGGGCTGGGCCAATTTTCTTTTCTATTTAATAATTTAATTGGCCGTGAAGTACTTTGAGAAACTTTGAGCAGTGATTTGGCAATACAGTGCATCAGTTGAACCTAATTCCCTCTGACTCTCCCGAGTAGATGAGGAGCAGTTTTTCACAATGAACCTGTGACCGACAAGAAATCTGTCTATTGAAAGCTGAAAGATGGTCCCTTGTTTCTCTGTTTTTGTCATTCCTCTTCCTGCACATTCGATTTTTTCAGTTTGGATTCTGAAATCTAAGCGCATTTGCTCCCTCGCATTGCTGTGTTTTTTTTAAAGTTAGATAATTTCATTTGTTTGGGTATAATGCTGAAGTCTCTTGCCAAGTCTCCGTAGACACATGAAGACCCAATGATTTGTTACCCTCTTTAGCAAAGTACCTGGTTACAGATATTTGACCACGATTTATTACACACTTCGACTAACTGCTCTGACTCCATTCATGAACAGTGCTTATTTAAAACTGCCCATTGGAGACAAACCTGGAATTTGTATTCATTAAGGAGAATCAATTGCATTTGTAAACTTTATTCAAATAGAACTTTTGTTCCTAACTCTGGTACAGTGCAGTAGAAACAGTATTTATTCATAGCTGGTCTGGACAAATTAAGTATGAGTTGCATAATTCAAGAATGACTTGTCGATAATCAAATTGTGATTACCTTGAGTATTTCCCATTCTGCCACTACAGAGCCTCTTGCCATTCTGGCTCTGCCACAACTATGTTGATAAAATAGGACATTATGGCAGAGGATGAAACCAATGTGTTAGACCAATTATACAGTGAATAACTGGCTGCTGGAACCTCCTTGTGAAATATGCCTTTGCAAAGAAGGTCTGGAGAGAGGTGCAGGGTTTTCGCCGAGGTTCATCTGAGCAGCTCAGTGATGCAGGACTCTGTGCTCTATGGGCTGTTCCCAGGGACATGCACTAAGATTTTTGTTTAGTGATGGGCGGTGTGTACAAAGGGCAGGGTCTTAATCAACACAAGCTTATGGCCCACACTTACTGGGAATTCCTTGTTCATGGGGAATAATTGCAGTTCCCAATCCCCATCACTAATGGGGTTCAACGGGTTACCCACACCTGGTGGCGTAGGGTAGACGCACGCTGATCCATTCAGTGTAGCGCGCGTGGAGCCCTGGACGACATGCACTCCGATAACCATCAGCTACGATTTGAGAATCGTCAACTCCTTGAAAGATGCTCTTTGATCTCAATAAAACTCGCTGGTTTTCCAGTGCAAAGAATTATCATCAACCAAGTGTTGCATACTGCCACTTTCCAAGGTACAGGGCTGTGTGCCAAGGGATGCACAAGTTTGGGGCAGATGCTGGAGAGGCACAAATAAATTTAGTACAGCGAGGGGCTGGGAACTGTGTAGAGCCCTTGAGGCTGTCGACCTGTCCTGGAATGTACATTGTGAATAGCGAAAGTGTTGAAGTTGTGTTGAGGGAGCCCAGATTAGAACATGCTGTATGGAGTGGAGTTGGATTTTAGTGCACTTTCTGTAATTTGCAAGTCAATATTTTGTAAGGTACTTTGATAAATTTTATGAATAAAGTATATTTTTGGGAAGAAAAATGACATCCAGATGCTGTGAGCCATATAGAGTGAGAGTTTTGTGAACCATGACTTTGAATAAATGACAGCTATTTTTATCTTGATCTTTAGTTTAATTTATTTATTATGGAATTTTTATTGTATTATCCCAAAGTTTCCTGGCCAATGGCTGCTTTTTTGTACATACGACCCAGGGAGAGAAGATAATGAGCTGATGTTAGACTGAAAGAGTTCATCAGCAGCTTCCTATTTATTATGTGTTTTAGACATCCAAAAATATCTGTGCTTTGTGGATGCGTAAATGAACCAAGAAATATCACCGATCCAAACAAAGGGTGAGATTTTGGGCATGGCTGAAAACTTGTCAGAGGTAGCTTTTCGGGAGGGTCTTAAAAGAGGAGAGGTGGGGGCATAGGGAGGGAACCTCCAGAGCTTAGCGGCTAGACAACTGAAGGCATGACTGTGAATGAGGGGGTCATGCAAGCGAGAGATGCCCAAGAGGCCAGAATTGGGGTACTTCAGCGTTTCTGAAGGGTTGTAGGTCTGGACAAGCTTGGAGGACGATTTTAGGGCGAGAAATTTCAAGACATTAAATTCACCTTCATTCAAATGTCATGTCTTTTAGTGAGATGTAATTTTGAGTAGATTTTGCCGGGTTTTAATGCCATTCGATTGTTCTGGTTCATTTGGTTATTTCCACAGTTGTGTTCGCATTAGGAGATGGATTATGCGGGACAGGGAGGAAAATGGAATTGAGACCATGATCTTATTCAATGGTGCAGCAGGTTCAAGGATCCTATGGCCTTCGTACTGTTAGATGTTGCCGCACAGAAGCTACCTCTGCATAAAATTGCAACCATCATACTTTCCGGTGAAAGCCCTTTGGCCCCTCTTTGAACTTTGCAAAAGACGGTACTAACTGCAGAAAATAATTCCAAATTAAATCAGCACTGACAAGATTGCACACATTAAACAGTTATGGGATCGAAATGTCAGCTTTAATTTTGTTTAGTACATGCAGCTGTTGAAAAATTGAAGTTTCCAAGTAAATATTGCCATCCAGCTGACCTTTGCCCCTCAAAATCTGGCTTGAGAAGGACGTTTAAATTCCTGTTACATATTTTGTGTGATCTTGCATGTTTTTCGTGTGCATGTTCTTGTGATATGCAGGATTTTGTCACAGTGGAATAACGGGGAGGAAGGTGGAGGAAAGTGGATATAATAATTCCACCCATATTTTACCAAGGCAATTCCAAACTGCTGTGCCTCTCTGTATTCTGGACTATGCCTGATGCTAGTCTGCTTTCTGATTTATTTAGTTTTTGTTATTGATGTCTGCAAAGTGGGTTCCCAACTGTGTAGAAACCTAAAACCTCCTTCAAGGGCATGGAAAGGAATATCCAATTTACCGTTTCCCCTCAATTGTACACTGGTGATGGGGAGGTGGGGCACGAGGAGGATATTTTTCACATATTCATCCTGTTGATATTCACAGACATTATATACAAGTTTCTTGTTGAGTTTAATTGGAGTGTGTGTCACAAACTGAGCATTCATGACTGAGGGGGTTAAACTTCGAACAGTGTTATTGCATTCACCAGATGGTGGCACTTCATCAGTGTATTAATAAACTTCATTAATGAACTTTAAATACTTCATCTGTAATCCATTTTTTTAACACTTCATAAAAATAGTTTATCACTGCTTTCACCATCTGATTGAAAACACAGTTTTTATTTTGTCTTGTAAAATGTGTTTAACATTTTTGAATTTTTCATAATTTTTGGAATAGCGCACTTTGAATCGTAAATAGCTAGTTTCTAGTAGGTCTGTACAAATGTGTGCAATATTTTTCTGAATGCAAAGTCTGTTCCAGAAAATGGCTGCATATCATTATTTGTAACCGTTTCACTGCCGAATGATTGTCAGAATTCCTGCAGCCTTGTGGTGTGCAAGCACCGTTTGGGAATGGGATTTTCTCTCCTGTACAGAAGAAGTGTGGAAATGTTCTCTCTCTCTCTAAGCATGGTTGAGAGGAGCAGATTCAAGACTGGAGTTATAAAGTGCTGAATTTCCCTCCTACCTTCTCTACCTTTCTCTTAGAGGGGCAGAGATGGTGGGGGGACGGAGAGACTCGGGAATGGAGAGGTTGGGTGGTTGTGGGGAAAGGTGGCTATGGGTGTTTAAACAATGTCGGAGAGAAACTGATATTATAGATCCAGGTAGAATGATAACTCAGATTTTCTTGGCTACTCCGCAGTATAATCCAGGAAATGGAATGCACACCCAGCGAACAAGCAGGAATGTAGAAGCTGGAGTTGGATTCAAAGCCTAAGTAGATGGGGAGTTAATTATTAACACCAATAGAATGCATTCTCCCCCTCTCATCCCCTCTTATTCTCCCCTCACCATCACTTCTTCCTCCATTATCATTATCCTAATAAATGTATTTATTGCTCAGTTGGCTGGACAGATGGTTTGTGATGCAGAGCAAGGCCAACAGCATAGGTTCAATTCCCATACCGGCTGAGGTTACTGATGACTGCGCTCCTTGCCTGAAGTGTGGTGATCCTCCGGTTAAATCACTACCAGTCAGCCCTCTCCCTTAAAGTGGAGAGCAGTCTATGGTCATCTGGGACTATGGCAACTTTTAAAAATATTCTACGCTTTCAATAGCCCACTATTCTGTTATTTAATTGTTGTATATCGAGCTTTATTTTCCCAGCGAAGATTTATTAAGCACAATATTGTTAGTGTTGAGTGACTTTTTACCAAATCTCTACGAAATGGAGCTGCTCAGGCTGAGCTGTTGGAGCTACTATGGGAGCTGTGGCAAGAAGTTAAAGGGGTTGGACATAACATGAAACTCAGCAAACTTACTAGAATCAAATTTCTGTCAGAGGGAGGGACAGAAGAATATCAGGCAGGTGCGTTTTGAAAGAGAATTGGTTACCATTATTGGCAGCAATTTTCGCTGAAGAGCTGACTGCTTCTCTGCACATCTTTCACTCTACACTTTCTTGGAGGCGACTTTAAATAAAATTCATTTAAAATTGCCTATGAGAAGGTTGTGGTGAGTTGCCTTCTTGAACTGCTGCAGCCCCTGATGTGTGTGCACACCCACCGTGCTGTTAGGGAGGGAGATCCAGGATTTTGATTCAGCGACAGTGAAGGAATTGCAATCTATTTCCAAGTCAAGGTAGTGAGTGATTTGGAGGGGAACATCCAAGTGGTGGTGTGGTTGTGGGTTTGGAAAGTGCAGGCCCAAGGAGCATCTCCACATTTATCAAATGTGCCAGGTAGTTTATAATAATCTTTATTGTCACAAGCAGGCTTACATTAGCACTGCAATGAAGTTAATGTGAAAAGCCCCTAGTCGCCACATTCCGGCACCTGTTCAGGTACACGGAGGGAGAATTCAGAATGTCCAAATTACCTTTTAAAAATAAATAAATTTTAGAGTACCCAATTCATTTCTTCCAATTAAGGGGCAATTTAGCGTGGCCAATTCACCTACCCTACACATCTTTTTGGGTTGTGGGGGCGAAACCCACGCAGACACGGGGATAATGTGCTAACTCCACACGGACAGTGGACCCAGGGCCAGGATCGAACCCGGGACCTCAGCGCCGTGAGGCAGCAGTGCTAACCACTGCGCCATCGTGCTGCCCTATGTCCAAATTACCTACCAGCATGTCTTTTGGGACTTGTGGGAGGAAACCAGAGCACCCGGAGGAAACCCTTGCAGACACGGGGAGAACGTGCAGACTCCACACAGACAGTGACCCAAGCCATGAATTGAACATGGGAACCTGGCGCTGTGAAGCAACAATGCTAGCCCTTCTCAGGATTCATTTCTTGCATTTATACCTAATTTTAAATATTTCTTGTTCCTTTGAACAGCTCAATACTTGGAAGTTCGGACAACTTTTGTTTGCGATTTGCACTGCCTCTATTGTTTTGGATGTAGCTCAGTCGCATGCAAAGTAAATTTCTGTCCCTTTGTCTTAACAGTTTATAATTTGCTCCCGAGGGAAAGCTTACTGTGTTGCACTGCTGAGTTTTTTTCCTTCCTGGATATTTTAGTGGACCTAGGGTGCAGGTTTGTGGGCAGTTTGGCGGCTCCAACAAGGAAGTGGTTTTAGTTTATTCAGTGTCTTTTACTGCATGACTGTACACACGACTGTGTGGCAAAACTTGGTTCCAACTCCATCTACAAGTTTGCTGACGATACGACCATAGTGGGCCGGATCTCTAATAACGACGAGTCTGAATACAGGTGGGAGATAGAGAACCTAGTGGAGTGGTGTAGCGACAACAATCTCTCCCTCAATGCCTGCAAAACTGAAGAGCTGGTCATTGACTTCAGGAAGCAAAGTACTGTACACACCCCTGTCAGCATCAAGGGGGCCGAGGTGGAGATGGTTAGCAGTTTCAAATTCCTAGGGGTGCACATCTCCAAAAATCTGTCCTGGTCCACCCACGTCGACGCTGCCACCAAGAAAGCACAACAGCGCATGTCCACATTAACCCTGACCAACTTTTACAGATGCACCACAGAAAGCATCCTAAAGGGCTGCATCACAGCCTGGTATGGCAACTGCTCGGCCCAGGACTGCAAGAAACTTCAGAGAGTCATGAACACCACCCAGTCCATCACACAAACCTGCCTCCCATCCATTGGCTCCATCTACACCTCCCGCTGCCTGGGGAAAGTGGGCAGCATAATCAAAGATCCCTCCCACCTGGCTTACTCTTCCAACTTCTTCCATCGGGCAGGAGATACAGAAGTCTGAGAACACGCACGAACAGACTCAAAAACAGCTTCTTCCCCACTGTCACCAGACTCCTAAATGACCCTCTTATGGACTGACCTCATTAACACTCATTAACGCTACACCCTGTATGCTTCATCTGATGCCAGTGCTTATGTAGTTACATTGTATATGTTGTGTTGCTCTATTATGTATTTTCTTTTATTCCCTTTCCTTCCCATGTGCTTAATAATCTGCTGAGCAGCTCGCAGAAAAATACTTTTCACTGTACCTCGGTACACGTGACAATAAACAAATCCAATCCAATGACCTCTATCAGCAAAGAAAAAAATAAAGATTGCATTGATATAGTGCTTTTCACAACAAGACCGTTCAAAGTGCTTTCTAGCTATTAAAGTATTTTTGACGTGTAATCACTGTTGTAATGCGGGAAAGTGATCGGAGTCTGTCGCTGGTCCGTATAGGGCCCAAGCCAATTGATGCTAATGCAGTGTGCCCATACCCTCTACAACTTGATTCTCATGTGGACTTCAAAAGTAAAATCTACTTGTCATCTTCCAATTAAACCCCGAGCATCAAGAGCATTCTTTCAAACTGAGTTCAGGAATTCCTTTTAGGTTGCCAATCATTTTAAATTGTGAGATTTGTAACTTTTGGTCTGTAACAATTGCTTTTCCACAAAACACACATGATCACGATAATGATAAATACCAGGAAAAAGTTCTGTCAGACTGCTTGTCCTTCTTTCTGAGTTGGATTTCTGTTTTTTTTAATTAAATTTTTTTTTCTCCCAATTAAGGGGCAATTTATTCTGTCCAATCCACCTATCCTGCATACATTTGGATTATGGGGGTGAGACCCACACAGACACTGGAAGAATGTCCACATGCGCAGGATCCTCAGCTCCAAACCAGGGTCCTCGGCACCGTGAGGCATTTGAGTCGAATTTCTATCTGATCTTTGTTTCAGGAAAACGTGCTTTCCTGGTCTACCTTCTGAATTCTATTTTGGCCATTAGCAAATGTCCAGTGTGACTTGGAGTGGACATCCCCCATTAATGGGTGGCACTGCTGCCTCACAGCACCAGAGACAGGGTTCACTTCTGGGTGACTGTCTGTGGAGTTTGCACTTTCTTCCCGTGTCTGTGAATTTCCTCTGGGTGCTCCGGTTTCCTCCTACAGTCCAAAGATGTACAGGTTAGGTGAATTGGCCAGGCTAAATTACCCCTTAGTGTCTAAAGATGTGTAGGTTAGGTGGGGCTATGGGGGTAGGATGAAGGAGTGGACCTGGGTGGGGTGCTCTTTCAGAGGGTCAGTGCAGACTCAGTGGGCTGAATGGCGGCCTCCTGCACTGTAGGAATTCTATAGAAATCAATGGATTGGATTTTAAATGATTTTTAATCCAATGAGAGCTTGGTTTCATTTCAATAGCTTTCCCATGTTGGTGTCATACTTTGGCACTGGGGGCGGGGGGGAGAGAACAAAACTTCTGTATTTATACAATTTTTCATTCTAAAAGGCTAATGCTATTTCCTATTGTATAGAGGATTTGACGTGAGCAGTCTCGCTGGGCACATTGTAAAAATGACCTGTGTGGAAGTGAATAAAATTGGTTACAAACATTCTCTAATGCAGATGTTGTGAAATCGTTCCTCAAATCAGAACAGGCAGTCCAGGTATGAAAGAATATTGAGATTCATACCGTGAAGGTAGACTTTAAGCTGGTCAGAGAGGCAGCATTATTGGTTTGCGATGTCACAATTGCATTTGTAAATGTAATAGAAGGGGAGATGAGTTTCACAACCTGGCAACTAACGTACAGAACTTTACATTAATCAATGTAAAATTCCACCAAGTTGGTCTATGCTTGTGTGGCTGGGATACGAGAATTATTTCAACCATGTTAATTCAAGAGTTGACGTTCGGATGCTGCTTTCCTGTCATCAGAACGAAGCAAGTGCTGATGTATTATGATTTCACTTGCAGGGAAGTGCAAAACTAGAGGTTATTAACTTAATGTCAGAAAATGATCGGATAGAGAATTCAGAAGTAACTCGAGATGAGAATGTGGAACTCACAATCAATCTGAGGGAGATAGTATGGATGTGAGGGTCCTTGAGACGATGCAAAGGAGATTTACCAGGATGGTTCCAGAGATGTAGGATTTTTAGCTGAAAGCTTTGGTGAAGCCTGGGTTATTTTTCTTGGAGCTAAGAAGATTGAGGGGAGATTTGTTGGAGGAATACAAGACTGGCAGTTTCAATAAGGGAGGTAAAGGAAATTTGTTCACATTAGCTGATGGTACAAGATCTGGGATATAAGGCTTTGGACAAAAGGTGCGAGGGGGATGTGAGGAAGAACTTTATGAAGTGAGTGGTAATAACCTGGAACTCGCTGTCACAAGGTTAGTAGAGGTGGAGGTGACCAGTGACTTCAAAAGGAAATTGGATGGGCACTTGAGGCAAATAAGCTTGCAGGGCTATGGCGATAGAGCCGGGGAGTGGGACTGATTGGATGGGTTAACAGAGCGCTGGCATGATGGGTTGAATGGCCCTGTGGTGGTAACTCACCACCTGACTCCCCAAAACCTGCCAACCATCTACAAGGTACAAGTCAGGAGTGTGATGGAATACTTTCCGCTTGCCTGGTTGCGTACAGCTCCAACAACACTCCAGAAACTCAACATAATCCAGGACAAAGCAGCCCGCATGAATGGCACCCCATCAACAAACATCAATTCCTTTCGCCACCAACACAGTGGCAGCAGTGTGTGCCCTACAAGATGCACTGCAGAAACTCCCCAAGGCTCCTTAGACAGTGCCTTCCAAACCCACAACTGCTACCATCTAGAAGGACAGGGTAGCAGACACGGAAACACCACCATCTGGAATTTCCCTTCCAGGCCACACACCATCCTGACTTGGAAATATATCACCGTCCCTCCATTGTTGCTGGGTCCAAATCCTGGGGCCCTCTCAGCGCTGAGTGTATCTACATCGCATGGACTGCAGCAATTGAAGAAGGCGGCTCAACACCACTTCTCAAGGGCAATTCGAGATGGGCAATAAATGCTGGCCTAGCCAGTGATGTCCACATCCCATGAATGAATTTTTCTCTTCCGTAATGACTCTATGGCTATGTATTTTGATGGATGTTAGGTAAATAGACGCAAGGAGAATAGAGCGTTAGCTAGGTGGTGCGGTCAGGGACGAAGGGGGAATGATCGAGTGGCGCATAATTATGGGAATGGACGGGTCAGATTAAATGGTCGGTTCCTGCTCTATAATTCTATGTAATCCTGTGTATTTACTATTGATGTCTGTATCCACCCTTGATCGCTATGACTTATAGTTTTAATTAAGTCTTTCTTTTCCCCTGGAACTTGGGTTCACTATTGACATTGTTCAGTATCTCCCTTTGTCAATCAGAATCTTTTCTTCACAATTCATGCTTCTTGTTCCTGCTTCCAAGACTAGATCTTTGAATAGTTTTAATTATTTTACACAATTGGGTTGATAGACCTCTGGTTCAAAACCCACAAGGATTGCAGTGTCCAGGAATTCAAGTTTAATTTTCTGGACGTTGCTGCTGTGTAATCCAGGAGAAACATCTTCTGCGTTTTCATTTAAAACATTTTTTTTTTCAACATTTCTGTTTAAAAAATATTGGAGATTGGGAACTGGTAGTGGAAGGGGAAAGGCTATTTGGATGGTGAGGTGGTGAGTTATTTGATGAAACCTCCAGGAATGTGTTCGCCCGAAGTTGGCATAATAGAATGGATCTGTAATTTGGAAACTGAAAGTAAAAAAAGGCTTGCATTTGTTACAACTGACCACCGGATGTCTTGCTTTTATGGCCAACAAAGGACTTATTGAAGTGAAGTAGCTCTTGTAATGTGTGCACAGCAAGCTCCCACAGACAGCAGTGTGATAATGACCAAGTATTCTGTTTTGTGACATTGATTCAGGAATAATTATTGATCAGAATACCCAGGTATAATTCCCCTACTGTTCTTCGGAATAGTGCCACCGAGCAGGCTGATCAGACCTTGGTTTAACCTCTCATCTATTTTTTAAAAAATGTTTCCAATTAAGGACAATTTAGCGTGACCAATTCACCTACCCTGCACATCTTTGGTTTGTGGGGGTGAGACCAACGCAGGCACGGGGAGAATGTGCAAACTCGGCATGGACAGGGACCCGGGAACAGGATCGAACCCCAGTCCTCGGCGCCGGGAGTGCTGCCCAACGTCTCATCTATAAGATGGGACCTCCAGCAGTAGAGCATTCCCACAGTACTGTAGTGGAATGTGAGCCTTAATTTTTGCATTCAAGCCCTTGAATGGGACTTGAAATAGAACCATGTGATTCAGAGGCAAGTGTGCTGTCACTGAGCTATGGTAACAATAAAATATCGGATGTGACTCGTCAAAACTGTAGCAAGACCTGTGCTTGCATCTCCATCCCAAAAACATGTTCTTGCTTCAAAGGTGATAATGAGGTTTGATTCTAACCATCAGTGACTGCACTTTGGGTTACTGCACATGCTGGTTCAAACTGTTCCAATTTGACTGAAATTTAATCTAAAATTATTATTTATAACCACTTATTTTGCTTCTGTAACTGTAGGTCTGATGGTACCAAGCAACCGTTGAACCGCCGTGAGGCTTCCCACCCACAGGAACATTTGCAGCAGTGCAACATGTCACAGCCGCAGGTAAATGGATGCCGACTCCCCGTTAAATGCACTCATATTTCATTTTTTAGTTGAAAGTTTGAACATCAGGATATTGATTTGCACAGTGCACCAAGGTGGGGGACGAATAATGATTTCAATCTCTTTGTAGTTGATAATTTGTTTTCATAATTTCATTTCATTTCATATGTGCAGCAAAACCCAATTAAGGAAAATATTTACTGAAGTAAATGTGGTAACGTGACCACAAAAAGGTAGTTGCAATGTTGATCTTCAAGTTAATCTTTCTTAATATCTAAAAATAGCAAAGTTCAAATTACAGTATGGTCTCAAAAATGGGCGCAGCTAGCTAAACATCGAAATAGCAGTAACGGAATACAGTTAGAATTATCGGCAGGGCGGCATGGTGGCCCAGTGGTTAGCTCTGCTGCCTCGCGGCACCGAGGACCCGGGTTCGATCCCTGCTCCGGGTCACTGTCCATGTGGAGTTTGCACATTCTCCCGGTGTCTGCGTGGGTCTCACCCCCACAACCCAAAGATGTGCAAGGTAGATGAACTGCCACGTTAAATTTCCCCTTAATTGGGGGAAAAAAAGAATTGGGACTCAAACGGCAGTTAAATACGAATGTACACCGGTAACTACAACTAATGATGTCACAGCACTTGCTGATGACATCAAAAATGGAATTAAATAAGAAGATGCATAATCATAAGGCACAATAACAATAAACTGTTTGTGGCAGACTGTTTAAAAATATTTTCTTATGGCCATAACAGATTAATATGAATGAACTGGCCTGGTATTTTTATGGGGACGGCGTGTGTAGAGAGCAATGTAACACAAGAAGTCTTTACCATCCACAAATTTGCAACCAAGTGTCATGCAATTAAGAACTGGATGTTTAAGCAATGTACCTTTAAGAAAACAGTGATGTCATAGAGTGGGTGGAGCTCAGCTCAGGTCAGCCATTTTGCAGTTTTGTTTTGTAGTTAGTTTAAAAAGTGCCTGGCTGGTTTTGCTGAGAGCAGTTTAAAAGTAGAAAGCCAGTTTGAGACAGCAGCTTGAGAAGTTCTGGTTTGCTGTGATCTGCTTAGAAGGGAGAAAGCCAGGTTTGAGAAAGCAGCGTGGGTGTGTCTGTGGGTTTCCAGAGAGCTGCATGAAGAAAGCAAGGTGCTGGAGCTGAAGTCACCCAAGCTAATATATCTCTGCCATTCTACAGAAAATATATATATCCTTTAACCTGATGTGATTTTGTTTAAAGGTGTTAAGTCTCTTGGAAGTTTAAAGGAACATTTTATGGAGTTATTTACTGTTGCAATATTTTCTGAGTTATCTTTGAAGTAAGGGGTTTTAAGAGATCCAATGTTTATTTAAGATGCTAAATTGAGTTCATGGAATAAACAGTGTTTTGTGTTTAAAAACCCACGTGTCCATAATTGTAATCCCACACCTAGGGAAAAAGCCGTGTGCTCGGAAAAGCAACAAAACCATTAAAGGGAGAGGTTGGTTGAACTCCATGTTACATTTTGGGGTTCTGAAAACGCCTCTCCCATAACACAAGTTAGTTGCAAAGTGGCTTATCAGTACAGGAGTTTAGACTGTTTTGCATATTATCCTTAAACTTTGCAGTTTTATGTTGTTAATGGGATCATGGGAAGACTAGAATGACATTATTAGTGTTTGCATTGTGTTCTAAAAGCTCTCTTCCTGCTCTCCTTCACTATTTTTAAAAATTCACCAATTCATATGAATGAACTGTGGAGTGGGGTGTAGAGTGGAGCACAAAGTTATAGGCAATTTCAGACAATAGCACAGGCGATGGATTTTTCCAAATGCATTGTTTATGGCTGGATCTTCTGTAGCTTTGTTCCTGTTGAATGCAACTGCTAAGTTTCTTTATTCTCAACTCTCATTTGCACATCTTTGTTGCCTCGTTGTCGACATGCTCAGTGGCAGTATCCATGAAGCTAGGTAGCTTTGAACTCAAAAGCTCCAGCTGTTAATGAAGCTCCAGTTTGTTTTTACATAGGTTTCCCATAAAGCATTAAGTTATAGAAATTTACCTATGCAGTGTTACGGCAATACTTGGGTGTCCCGCTGTTAACTTTTAGCAACAGGAATACTTGTCTGGGCATGCTCACCAATAGGCTATCGTGTTTGACATTTTTATGTATCTGTGGTCATGCATTTGTTTTTGTTTTTTAATATATTTTATTCAAAATTTTGTGGCCAAACAAAACAATACAAAGGTTTTCCTTTTTTGACAATGAAACAGTATAAATAACAGTGGCCATTTTAACAAATAAATAATATGTAAACTAAATGGCAACTGCCATATCAAAAATAATAACTCTCCAAAAATAAAATTGAGCAATCCAGTGTACATAACCTGGTACAAATATCTATACACAAACATCCCTGAGGACCTGCCTGGGCCCCCCCCCTGGTTTGCTGCTGTTGCCTTCCCATTTCCTTTATCGTTCTGCGAGGTAGTCAATGAACGGTTGCCACCGCCTGGTGAATCCTTGAGCCGAACCCCTTAGTGCAATCTTTAACCGTTCTAGTTTTATAAACCCTGCCATGTCATTTATCCAGGTCGCCACGCCCGGGGGTTTGGCTTCCTTCCACATAAGCAATATCCTTCGCCGGGCTACTCGGGACGCAAAGGCCAAGACATCAGCCTCTTTCGCCTCCTGCACTCCCGGCTCTTCTGCAACCCCGAATATAGCCAACCCCCAGCCTGGCTCGACCCGGACCCTCACCACCTTCGAAAGCACCTTTGCCACCCCCACCCAGAACCCCTGCAGTGCCGGACACGACCAAAACATGTGGGTGTGGTTTGTTGGGCTTCTCGAGCATCTCCCACACCTATCCTCTACCCCAAAGAATTTACTGAGCCTTGCTCCGGTCATATGCGCCCTGTGCAAAACCTTGAATTGTATCAGGCTTAGCCTGGCGCACGAGGACGAAGAGTTTACCCTACATAGGGCATCTGCCCACAGCCCCTCTTCAATCTCTTCCCCCAGCTCTTCTTCCCATTTTCCCTTCAGCTCATCCACCATGATCTCCCCCTCGTCTCTCATTTCCCTGTATATATCCGACACCCTACCATCCCCCACCCATGTCCCTGAGATCACTCTATCCTGAACCTCCTTCGTCGGAAGCTGCGGGAATTCCCTCACCTGTTGCCTCGCAAAAGCCCCCCGTTGCATGTACCGAAATGCATTCCCTTGGGGCAACCCATATTTTTCCGTCAGTGCTCCCAGACTCGCAAACGTCCCGTCTACGAACAGATCTCTCAGTTGCACAAGCCCCGCTCTCTGCCATGCTCCAAATCCCCCATCCATTCTCCACGGGACAAACCTATGGTTATTTCTTATCGGGGACCACACCGAGGCTCCCGTCCTTCCCCTATGTCGTCTCCACTGCCCCCAAATTTTTAGTGTTGCCACCACCACTGGACTTGTGGTGTATTTCTTCGGGGAGAACGGCAACGGCGCCGTCACCATTGCTTGTAGGCTGGTACCCTTGCAGGACGCCGTCTCCAATCTCTTCCACGCCGCTCCCTCCCCTTCTCCCATCCACTTACACACCATTGAGATATTTGCGGCCCAGTAGTATTCACTTAGGCTCGGTAGTGCCAGCCCCCCCCTATCCCTGCTACGCTGCAAGAACCCCCTCCTCACTCTCGGGGTTTTCCCGGCCCACACAAAGCTCATGACACTTTTCTCAATTCTCTTGAAAAAAGCCTTCGTGACCATCACCGGAAGGCACTGAAACACAAAGAGGAATCTCGGGAGGACTGCCATTTTGACCGCCTGCACCCTACCCAACAGTGACAGGGGCACCATGTCCCATCTCTTAAAATCCTCCTCCATCTGTTCCACCAATCTTGTTAAATTAAGCCGGTGTAAGGTTCCCCAACTCCTGGCTATCTGAATCCCTAAGTACCGGAAATCTCTTGTTACCTTCCTCAGCGGTAAGTCATCTATTCCCCTGCTCTGTTCCCCCGGATGCACCACAAACAACTCACTCTTACCCATATTCAGTTTATACCCCGAAAATTCCCCAAACTCCCTGAGTGTCTGCATTATCTCAGGCATCCCCTCCACTGGGTCCGCAACATACAGCAGTAAATCATCTGCATACAAGGATACCCGGTGTTCTTCTCCTCCCCTGAGCACTTCCCTCCACTTCCTGGAGCCCCTCAGTGCTATGGCCAGGGGCTCAATCGCCAATGCAAACAGTAATGGAGACGGGGGACACCCCTGCCTCGTCCCTCTATGAAGACGGAAGTAATCAGACCCCTGTCTGTTCGTGGCCACGCTCGCCACCGGGGCCCTATACAGCAGCTGTACCCATCCAATATAACCTTCTCCAAAACCAAATCTCCTCAGCACCTCCCACAGATAATCCCACTCCACTCTGTCAAATGCTTTCTCGGCGTCCATCGCCACCACTATCTCCGCCTCCCCCTCTGGTGGGGGCATCATCATTACCCCTAGCAACCTCCGTATGTTCGTGTTCAGCTGTCTCCCCTTAACGAACCCAGTTTGATCCTCGTGGACCACCCCCGGGGCACAGTCCTCTATCCTCATCGCCGTCACCTTAGCCAGGAGCTTAGCATCTACATTTAAAAGGGAAATGGGCCTGTAGGACCCACACTGCAGCGGGTCTTTTTCCTTCTTCAAAAGGAGCGATATCGTTGCCTCCGACATAGTCGGGGGCAGCTGCCCCCTTTCCCTAGCCTCATTAAAGGTTCTCGTCAAAAGCGGGGCCAGTAAGTCCATATACTTCCCGTAAAATTCCACCAGGAATCCGTCCGGTCCCGGGGCCTTCCCCGCCTGCATGCTCCCAATCCCTTTTACCACCACCTCCATCTCAATCTGTGCTCCCAGTCCCGCCCTCTCCTGCTCCTCCACCTTGGGGAATTCCAGCTGATCCAAGAAACACATCATTCCCTCCTTCCCTTCCGGGGGCTGAGCCTCATATAACCTCTCATAAAATGCCTTGAACACCCCGTTCACACTCTCCGCTCCCCGTTCCATCTCTCCCTCCTCATCTCTCACCCCACCTATCTCCCTCGCTGCTCCCCTCTTCCTCAATTGGTGGGCCAGTAGCCGACTCGCCTTCTCTCCATACTCATACTGTACACCCTGTGCCCTCCTCCACTGTGCCTCTGCCTTACCCGTGGTCAGCAGGTCAAATTCCATATGCAGCCTTTGTCTTTCCCTGTACAGTCCCTCCTCCGGTGCCTCCGCATATTGCCTGTCCACCCTCAAAAATTCTTTCAGCAATCGCTCCCTTTCTTTACCCTCTTGCTTCCCTTTATGTGCCCTTATGGATATCAATTCCCCTCTAACCACCGCCTTCAACGCCTCCCAGACCACTCCCACCTGAACCTCTCCATTGTCAATAAGCTCCAAGTACCTTTCGATGCACCCCCTCACCCTTAAACATACCCCCTCATCCGCCAATAAGCCCATATCCATTCTCCAGAGTGGGTGCTGTTCTTTTTCCTCTCCTACCTCCAGGTCTACCCAATGTGGAGCGTGGTCCGAAATAGCTATGGCCGTATATTCCGTCCCTGTCACCTTCGGAATCAGTGCCCTTCCCAAGACAAAAAAGTCTATCCGTGAGTATACTTTGTGGACATGGGAGAAAAATGAGAACTCCTTACTCCTAGGCCTACTAGATCTCCAGGGGTCTACCCCTCCCATCTGCTCCATGAAGTCCTTGAGCACCCTGGCCGCTGCTGGCCTCCTCCCAGTCCTGGACCTCGATCGGTCCAGCCCTGGATCAAGCACCGTATTGAAGTCTCCTCCCATTACCAACTTTCCCGCCTCCAGGTCCGGGATACGTCCCAACATACGCCTCATACAATTTGCATCGTCCCAGTTCGGGGCATATACGTTCACCAG
This sequence comes from Scyliorhinus torazame, assembly GCF_047496885.1. Taxonomy (NCBI): domain Eukaryota; kingdom Metazoa; phylum Chordata; class Chondrichthyes; order Carcharhiniformes; family Scyliorhinidae; genus Scyliorhinus; species Scyliorhinus torazame. The sequence goes on along the minus strand of NC_092736.1, from coordinate 12,491,805 downwards.
AACCACCGCCTCCCCTTGCAATCTGCCACTCACCATCACATATCTACCCCCACTATCCGCCACTATGGTCTTTGCCTCAAACAGTACCCGTTTCCCCACTAAGATAGCCACCCCCCTGTTCTTCGCATCCAAACCCGAATGAAACACCTGCCCCACCCATCCTTTACGTAGCCTGACCTGGTCTATCAGTTTCAGATGCGTCTCCTGCAACATAACCACATCTGCCTTTAATTTCTTTAGGTGTGCGAGTACCCGTGCCCTTTTAATCGGCCCGTTCAGCCCTCTCACGTTCCACATGATCAGCCGGGTTAGGGGGCTCTTTACCCCCCCCCCCGCCCCCCCCCCTTGTCGACTAGCCATCCCCTTTTTTAACCCAGCTCCTCACCCGGTTCCCACGTACCCGTGTATGCCCCCGACGGCGCCCTCCCGCATCGACCACCCCATCCCATAACAGCTCCCCCTTCTCCTTAGCAGCAGCGACCCAGTTAACCCCCCCCCCCGCTAGATCCCTTTCTAGCGTAGTTGCACCCCCCATATTGCTCCCAGAAGTCAACGAACTCTGGCTGACCTCGGCTTCCCCCCTTGTCCTCGGCCCCCACTGTGCGAGGCCCACTCCTTCCTGCGTTCCTGTTCCCGCCATAATTACCATAACGCGGGAACAAAGCCCGCGTTTTCCACTCGGCCCCGCCCCTAATGGCCGGCGCCCACAGTTCCTCATACCCCGCCCCCCAACATGGGGAAGAGAGAAAAGTTACAGGATCGCAAGATTAACAAATTGAAAAATCACCCCCCCCCCCCCCTTTTTCCCCCTCGCCCCACATAATCACCCCACCACTTTGTCCCAAAAGTTCTTTCTCTCGCCAAACTATTCCAGCTTCTCGTCCACAATGAATGTCCACGCCTCTTCTGCCGTCTCAAAGTAGTGGTGCTTCCCTTGGTGTGTGACCCACAATCTCGCTGGTTGTAACATTCCAAACTGGATGATCTTTTTGTGAAGCACCGCCTTAGCCCGATTAAAACTTACCCTCCTTCTCGCCACCTCCGCACTCCAATCCTGGTATACGCGGATCACCGCGTTCTCCCACCTACAGCTCCGAGTTTTCTTCGCCCATCTGAGGACTGTTTCTCTGTCATTATAGCGGAGAAACCTCACCACTATAGCTCGAGGTATTTCTCCAGCCCTCGGTCTTCGCGCCAAAACTCGATAAGCTCCCTCCACCTCCAAAGGGCCCGTCTGGGCCTCCGATCCCATTAGCGAGTGAAGCATCGTGCTCACATATGTCCCGACGTCCGCCCCATCTGCGCCTTCGGGAAGACCCAGAACCCTAAAATTCTTCCTCCTCAAATTATTCTCCAGTACTTCCAGCCTTTCCACACACCTTTTATGCTGTGCCTCGTGCGTCTCTGTCTTCACCACCAGGCCCTGTATTTCGTCTTCATTTTCAGCAGCCTTTGCCTTCACAACCCGAAGCTCCTGCTCTTGGGTCTTCTGCTCCTCCTTTAGCCCTTCAATCGCCTGTAATATCGGGGCCAACAGCTCCTTCTTCAACTCCTTTTTCAGCTCTTCCACACAGCGCCGCAGGAACTCTTGTTGGTCCGGGCCCCATAACAAACGGCCACCTTCTGACGCCACCTTGCTTTGAGCTTGCCTTCCTTGCCGCTGCTCCAGAGGATCCTCCGCAATCCGGCCGCTATCCTCTCCCTTTTCCATGCGTGTCCGGGGGGATTCCCTTCTGGTTTACCGCACAGTGTTTTTGGCCGTTTAAATTGCCGTTGGGGCTCCTATTAAGAGCCCAAAAGTCCGTTCCACCGGGAGCTGCCGAAACGTGCGACTTAGCTGGTCATCGCCGCACCCGGAAGTCGCCGGTCATGCATTTGTTAAACTCCAGCGTGTTTTAAGGGCAGCACGGTGGCGCAGTGGGTTAGCACTGCTGTCTCACAGCGCCGAGATCCCAGGTTCGATCCCGGCCCTGGGTCACTGTCCGTGTGGAGTTTGCACATTCTCCCCGTGTTTGCGTAGGTTTCGCCCCCACAACCCAGAGATGTGCAGGGTAGGTGGATTGGCCACATTAAATTGCCCCCTTAATTGGAAAAAATGAATTGGGTACTCTAAATTTATTTTTTAAAACTCCAGCCTTTATGTTGTTCGAAAAGTGTACTTTGAAAACTGAACACCTTTTTTTGTCTTAACTGTTCAAGTATATTGGAAGGTGAAACAATGCAAAGAGAAATAGTTGAAGGCAAAAAATATATGTTGAATGGCAGTGGAGATCAAGGCAAGAAGGGCACACATTCTTAGTGTTTAGTGTTTATTTAACTGTTTATCTCCTACCAACTTCAGTTGAACCATGGAAGACCAATGTGTCATTTTTGTAATTGTTGGGGGGGGGGGAAAGTTTGCATGGAATCATGTAGAATCATAGAACTTACAGTGCAGAAGGACAGTCAGCCCATCGAGTCTGCGCCAGCCCTTGGATAGAGCACCACACCCAAGCCCAACCTTCACCCTATCCCAGTAACCCCACCCAACCTTTTTGGACACTAAAGGCAATTTAGCATGGCCAATCCACCTAACCTGCACATCTTTGGACTATGGGAGGAAACCGGAGCACCCGGAGGAAATCCACGCAGACACGGGGAGAAAATGCAAACTCCGCACATATAGTGACCCAAGCCGGGAATCGAACCTGGGACCCTGGAGCTGTGAAGCAATTATGCTAACCACTGTGCTGCCGTGCCCCCTATACAATATTACAATTTGGACTCGGAACAAATCAGTGTGCATTGGATGTTATGTGATAAAATTAAGCAACACCAGAGGGGGGAAAATGCATCCTGTGTTGTGTAAATGGCATGAAACAGATAACGGAGTTCAAATGTTTTTATGCGTTACCACGAGTTGTTTTTCAATTTGAATGCTGATAAAAATTCAGATTCTCTTAAAAATATTTTATCATCTTGTCAGTAATACTGTTGCTACTTTAGCTACTCCTACCAGGAAATGTGTTATCATGGTATGTCTCGCTCGCCTGTCTTGCTCAATCCTCACAACCACTGTGGCTTGTTTGCAACCGCTCGGTGTTGTCATCATCCAACTATGTCTAGTTCTACCCTCTTTCTATTTATTGTACTCCACGTCTAGAGATCTGTCATTTTTCAGCTCTGATCGAATGGCCAAAATGCAGGCATTTTCTTTTACGGATGTCAATTTTTAGAGTTATTTTTATCTTGCAGTTTCAAACACCCCTTCATTTGTCTTATAGTCTGCATATGGATCTTTAAACATACATTTCATTCTATTTCTCTCTCTCTCTCTCTCTCTCTTCTCCCCCCCCCCCCCCCCCCCCCCCCCCAATCTTTATTTGTTTTCCAGGTTTTGGAGGCATGCAGGAAAGTGGATAGAAAATAGTAATACTGAGATGTCTTACTTTACATATCATTATTGCAATAGTGCTGCCCATTATAGAGCGAGTTGAATGTGAGAGCATTCAAGGGCTACTGTGCAACATGACCATAGCTCCGTATGAACTCTTCATACAAAATGGGTTGAATGTGGATTAGATATTGTCTGTTTTGTGTTCTGGGTTACCAATTTATGTTGTATAGCCATTTCTGCTTTTCCCTATACCTGCATCTACTGTTTGTTATCTTTCTACTCTCCTGCCCACCCTCAACGCAGTGCCTACATTCCTGAGTTAGCTCATGTACAAAGAATGACCACTTCATACTGTGTCACGCATTGAAGTGGCTCAATCATTTTTCCAAAAATTACAAGTGCACATTTGGCGCTTAAATTTTGATTGTGCTAAAGGGCAAGTCAGCAAGAATGACTCCTTTATATTGAACTGTTCAGCATTTGCAACTTTTAAACTACAGGCAGTTATGAGTATTTCATCCTGGATTCACTGAAATACATTGAAATAATTAAATTGATTTGGACTCCTGATTTTCCAAATCCCGGAGTCCAAAACAGATGGTATTTATTTTTTGACACAGCTTCTAATACATATTCATGAGTATGCCCTTCAATTCATTGCCCTCACGGAAACGTGGGAGTTGCATGCCTGGATGCAATCTGATTGTGTCAAGTTACATTTTCAAATTGGTGCGGCCAAATTACAGTAACTGTTGTAACTATTATGGAAATCATGATTGGTGAAGTTCACTGTCTTGCACAATTAATAATGGCAAGGAAAACCATTTTGCCATATCCAGTATTTATACATGAGTTTATTATATGTTTTTAAAATAACCTTTGTTGTTAAAGCAGATTTATTTGTACAGTTCATAGAGAAATCTGAAGTACTAAAATCCTAGTCTTTATGATCACTGCCCCATTCTCTTGCAGACAATATGGGCATCAGGCACAGAATGTATAGCCAAATACAATTTCAGTGGCAGCGCAGAACAAGACCTTCCCTTTAACAAAGGCGATGTTCTCACTATTGTTTCAGTCACCAAGGTAAAAATATTTATCAGTGTTCCCTAAATGGAAGCTAAATGGAACTCCGTTCTTAAATAAGATTTGTTTGTCTGCTCAGCTGTTTTTGTAATCTGGGAAGTTTCTTTACATTTATTGAAAAGCCACAATCACGCTTACATTGAACAATGAACTGTGGCATGAGAGTATCTGCTTGGTTAACTGCCACATTCATGTTGCACTTCATGAAGCGTCACCTTCCACAAAGGATATACAGAAAAGGAAAGAAAAAAAATCGAAGGAGCAGCTGAGCAAGCACATTGTGCATGATTTATCATCCGAAGCCATTTCTAAGGATTTGGTTAACATACAGCAGTCATCTCCAGGTTCTTCAATTTTAACATAACATGAATTCATTGTCCTGCTATATAGCACTTTGGTTTTGAACACATCACTACTATAGATCCTGAGCTGATTATACCAAGATATGCATCACTTTATTAAGCTCCTTTGTAATATATTACATTTTTTGTTTCTGGTATTATTCCAAAATGTTTGTGATACAATGTTCTAAGAGAAGTTAATTATATTAATTTGCCAAAAATTGCACCTTTTTATTCACTTTGTGCTCATTGTCGCAGAGCACCGCTGGTTCTTTTTCCAATTCTGCTTTGCCGTTTTTAGGATCCAAACTGGTACAAAGCAAAGAGCAAAATAGGCAAAGAAGGTATCATCCCTGCAAACTATGTTCAGAAGAGAGAAGGAGTCAAATCTGGTGCAAAACTTAGCCTTATGCCGTAAGTCGTTGCTTTGTTGTTTAAAAACGCTGATCATTGGAAACAAAAATGCAATTGATGCGAAACTGACACCATGTATCATGCCTGTTATTTACCACCAAAATGTTTGACAAAGAAGCAAGGGGTGAATTCTCACCAAATATTACAGGAAATATTTAAATATACAATCATCTTAATTCAGGAGCATTCGGTGGCCTGATAGTGTGCTTGAATCAGCCAATTGATTAGACTGTAACTGTCAAACTCAATTCATGTGGTGGGCCTGATGCAGGCCACATTTTAAAAAGGTTATTTTGACACACTGCAGTAGGAATTGATATGGATTTTGCCCAGGTGTAAAACAGGCGCAATACATACTGATTTCTCGATATGAATTACAGTGTGTTGCCAAACTTATGCTGCTGAATCTTGCACAGGAAACAACATGGCATTGATGCAGAAAGCATGGTGCAACTGTACTGACGATGAGGCTAACTTACACAGAGGCAGAGAGCAAGAGATGCAATTTCTCTCCGCTTTGTGTTTGTTGATCGACAGCTGCAGCTTTCCTCCCGATTTAATGTTTGGCTGGCTTTACCGTTCCCATGTTTCACACACTTTGCAGTTCTCGGTTATTATCAGCTTATTAACTGCAGTGGAAATGAGAACAGCCTAGTGTGTAGAAAAATAAACAGCCACTGCCACAGTTTCGAGTGCACCTTACTTTGATTAATTACTTTTAATTATTCTGCCGAGGTTGTCGTGGAAGGACTGAAACTTAACATGGTGTGACGTTAAGTGTTTTTGAAATTGTGGGTTGGATTCACCTCTTTATACATTCTCCCCGTGCCTGCGTGGGTCTCACCCCCACAACTCAAAAATATGTGCAGGTGAATTGGCCACGTTAAATTGCCCCTTAATTGGGAAAACAAGAATTGGGTACTCTAAATTTATTTTAAAATAGATTCACCTCTTAGTGGCATTTAGTCTTGTTCGGGAATAAGGCAGAATGGTTCACACCCAAACAAGGCTGAAGAAGGAATCTCGAGGGGGAAAGATGGGTTGGGATGTATCTAGGGAAAATTTGTTAAGCGTGTGGTTCAGTGAGTATTGATAATGTAGTCCAGGCCATCCATCTATTATTCTCCCTTTGTCAGAAGGACAGCCAGAATTGATTTTGGGGATGGGCCGCTATTGTTTTCATTCAGCTAGCTTTTAAAAGACCGAATTGTGCCATTAAGCTGATAAATACACCATAAAACTAATTACTAGGCTGCGGGGCCAGATCCTTTCTGTTGTAATAGCTACTCTGAGTGAGATGTTGCAATTGATTTTTCTGGCTTTTGACCAGCACAGACTGCAATTTGAAGGGAAAATATTATATCTTTTGCTTGCTCTGTGCTAGATTTTAATGATTAAATTTCAGATCCATGGGCTCTGTATGTAATGTGACACTGTATCTAAAAGATCTTCCATGAACACTCTTGCTTTTGTGAATGATTTTTGAGCAGTGTGATACAAAAGCTTAAGTTTACTTCCATTTTGGAGAGGAAAGATTGGCTAACTGAAATCTGAAACATTTAATGCCGGTCATTTTCTAAAATGCAAATCTCATCTCAAGTCAGTTACCATTTTACATGGAGTGCTTATAGAATGTCATTTCCATGAAAGGGAACTTCTGCACGGGATCTACTTGATGAAGGGACACGCCTCACCTAAATTTAAAGCCACATTCCTAACTAAGCTAAAAATATACAAGTTGAAAACAGCATGATATTCCTAACCAGCTTCACAAAAAGCATTTGCTTTTAGTGTATGTGCATAATTAAGTAATTACTTACATTCTCTGCACGAGTGACATCTGCAAATTACGATAGTTGCTGCAGCTGAACTTCAGTTATTAGCTCGCTTGCTAAAGCACAGAATTATTTTCCCCGCCTCCAATTCCTAACCCGAAGAATTGAATATATCAAATAAATGTCATTAATTATCATCCGATACTGATGTCTCAAACTATAGTAGCTGTGTAAATATCAAGCTTCCGATGGCAATTTGGGAGGGTGGGGGGACTCTTTTGAAAAGGAATCTGTTCCTTTTCAATTCATGCCAAGTGGCTTAGTTAGCATTAAGTTTGTGCTCTTCTGTTGCCTGACTCTTCCATTGCCTGACTGGCCTGAAGAATATTGGTCAATTTGAGTCTGGTGTGAGATTCTGGGGGCGGGGGAAGAGTGTTTGCGTTCTTAGCCAGGATAGTGGAGGGGGAGGTGGACCCGGACTCTTTGTGGCGATATTTGGTGTGTCAGAGAAGCCGGAGTTAGTGGAGAGGAGGAAGACCGATGTCGTGGCCTTCGCCTCTTTGATTGCACGGCGCCAAATTTTACTGGAGTGGCGTTCGGCATCACCTCCGGGGGTAGCGGCTTGGTTGGGTGACCTGTACAACTTCCTGTGGTTGGAAAAGAGAAAATATGAGTTAAGGGGCTCTGCAGAGGAGTTTGAGAAAAGGTAGAGGATGTTTGTGACCGTGTTTGGAGAGCTGTTCTTTGCAGGTGGTGGTGGGGGGGGGTTGAAAAGGGAAAAAAACTGTACAGACTGTATAGTTGATTCCTGGGAAGCACGTTTACTGGGGGTGTTTATTTACTGTAACCTGTTCTGATACATGTTTGTAATAAAATACATTTTGGAAAAAAAAAGTCTGGTGTGAATGAAAATATAATTTTTCAAGAGAAGGGTAGTTGATGTTATGGAGTGAGAGGTAGGTGTTTTTTTGTGATTGGAAAAAAGTCGCTTGGGGCACTGAGGTGGTTAACAGCATGGTTTAACCTGAGGCAGTTACCAGGGAGGAATATGGAACCAATGGCAAAGCTATGGATTTGTGGCAGTGGCTTAAAATGGTGGTTTATGTCATTTGGAATGTTTAACTGAAGAAAATAATGGTTCATTCAAGCCTAGATATTGGGAAAGGAGTTTGACAACACAGTTAATGGAGACATTGTACTAGATGGTCAAGAGGAGGTGGACTTCGATGTTGTCCATCAAGATCTTCATGCTGCCCCCATGTGTGGGAATGATGTTGCTGGGGAACAATTCGTAAATGGAAGAATTGTAGGGGATTGAAGTGTAATCTTTGAATTTCAAGAGTACTAACGCGGAAGTGGTCAGAGAAACCAATGCTTGATGTTGAACGCGGAAGTGGTCAGAGAAACCAATGCTTGATGTTGAGAGTAAGTCGAGGAGGATTTCTGGTTGATTGTGTACAGGGATGAGGAAGGAAATGGCCTCACAGCCAAGGTCATAGTTCAAAAGCGTGTAATTTTTAAAAATGTGTTTGGGGCCGTTTTGCTGTTCGTCGCAGGAGCGGAAGCCAGGTTGGAGAGATTTAAACATTGAGTTGAGGAAAACGCTGGTACCATTTTGGCAAACCCCAGTGCTTTAAGGGGCTCTGGAGATGATTGGGAGATGCGATGATAATTTGCAAGGATTGATGAATTGAAGATGTTTAATTTTAAAGGAGGGGAAAGATGGTGGTTTTGAAAGGGGAGGAGACTGTACCTGAGAGAGAACCATTTCCATTTTGTAAGAGTCCTTCCTGTTTATTTCTGTTGCCATTTATTTTTTAATTATTTTGGTCCATGGACCCATAATCAGGATGTGCCTTTAAGAAGAAGATTTAAAGTCAAAGCAGCCTGCTTTCCAGGACACCATGTTCCCTGGCTTTGCATTTTGTATAGAAGAAGCCAGACTCCTCTTCACCAAGTGGATCTTGGGAGACACCTTTGGAGGGTGTTGGTTCGATTGGTTAACTGGCAACCGGTGGACTGGACAGGGACAGTGTTCTGCCTGACAACAGTCCGCGATTGGTTCCTGTGTGATGCTTTCTGAGAGCACTTGGCAGAAATGTTTAGATCTTGGATAGTAGATAGTCATTATATTTTCTGTTAATTAAAATTCTGTATATAATAAAAGGCTACTTGTGCTTTAAAGTTACAAACTTGGTGACTGTAGTTTATTGGGATCAACCAAGGAACTTGGGTATTTTAAATAAAAATCTAATTTCATCTGTGTTGCGAGTCCATGTCAACTGGGATTGGAATTGACCGCGAGCTAGCCCATTGTATCGTGCCATTGTCAAGTAGCATGATGACGAGGAATGGAAGTTGGGCTTTTGGCTTGTAGAAGGATGGGGAAAGAGGAATCGGAGACATATTTTGTAGTTTATTCTTTAAACACCAACTTGCTTCATATATCATCAGACTTTAGATAAAGCGATATTTTTCTGCAGCAATTTAAATTTATATAATTTATTTAACACAGTAAAAGACCCAAGGCACTTAGTATGAGTGATGAACAGAAAACACCAAACAAATAGCTTCTCTGAGGTACTGTAGTTTAGATTACTGCTGACTCCTCAATTAAACTTGGCACCTTGGTGCAATTCACTTTTAATTTAATTCCAAAATGGGCGTCAGGATGGCACCATGGTTAGCATTGCTGCCTCAAGGCGCCGATGATCCGGGTTCGATCCCGGCACCGGGTCACTGTCCGTGGGAGTTTGCACATTCTCCCCGTGCCTGCATGGGTTTCACCCCTGCAACCCAAAAAGATGCGCAGGGTAGACGGATTGGCCACGCTAAATTGCCCCTTAATTAGAAAAAACAATGAATTGGGTACTCTAAAAATTTTAAAATAGTGCATCCTTTGGCAAATCTTCTATGAAATCATAGAAAATGTCATTGTAGATGTGGCTTGACTGTCTCATAACATATTGCAAAATTGCAGCAACAATAACTTGTATCAAAAAAGTCATCCCATAGTTTGCTACTTGTGAAATATACAACAACAGTGAATGAGCATAATAAACCTTAATCTTATTTAAATTACAGAAGTTGGGAATTGGTTAAATAGTGTATTTCACTTTAGTAATTAACTTGTTGTGAAATGGAAAAGAAATAGAATGGTTATTGCTTGTCCACTCCCAGGTTTAAGTAGCCTCTATGGTTGTTGTCCATGATGTGTTGGAACAAGTCAAATGCAGTGATGGTGTGGAGAGGCAAGAAAGGGGAGGGGGCATTTTGAAAGGCTGCATTAAACAAAAATAATTTGCCGCCTGTCTTTACTTGAACACTCAAGAATAGAATCATGCAGGGGTTATGTTTTTTTTCTCCTTCTCAACCTGTGTCCAAATAGTTTATGGAGAACATCTGGTTAGAAGTCTGTGGTGAAACAGTTTTGATTATTTGCTGCCTGTCACCTGCTCTATTTCATTATTGTTTTTTTGATTTATGTTACTTATCTATTGCAGCTGGTTTCATGGAAAAATTACTCGCGAGCAAGCAGAGCGGCTACTGTACCCTCCTGAAGACGGTTTATATTTGGTACGAGAAAGTACCAACTACCCTGGGGACTACACACTGTGTGTGAGCTGTAGCGGGAAGGTGGAACATTACAGAATCATTTATTCTTCCAGCAAACTCAGCATCGATGAGGAAGCCTACTTTGACAACCTGATGCAATTAGTAGAGGTTAGCTTGATTTTAGTCATCGGACTCGAAACGTTCGCTCTTTTCTCTCCCTATAGATGCTGCCGCACCTGCTGGGATTTTCCAGCATTTTCTCTTTGATTTTCAACAACTCTTGTCAACTTTGTTTTAAGCACTATGCTTTGTGGATCCAGTCTGCTTTTTAGAATAATATTGGTTTTTAGCAGCACTCCAATATTGAAGTAATAATAATAATTATAATAATCGCTTATTGTCACAAGTAAGCTTCAATGAAGTTATTGTGAAAAGTATTGGACGTCATGGGCAATTTTTAAAAAATGACTGTACTATGAACTATTTTGGCACCATTATAGAATTTAAATTTTTTTTTTGGATAAATTTAGAGTACCCAATTCATTTTTTCCAATTAAGGGGGCAATTTAGCGTGTTCAATCCACCTACCTTGCACATCTTTGGGTTGTGGGGCCGAAACCCACGCAAACGGGGAGAATGTGAAAACTCCACACGGACAGTGGCCCAGAGCCGGGATCGAACCTGGGACCTCAGCGCCGTGAGACTGCAGTGCTACCACTGTGCCACCGTGCTGCCCCGATAGAATTAAAATTTAAGAATTAGTAGAACACGGGTAATGCAGAGGCACCTTCTAGCATGTAGTTCTATTTTTCGCAATTATTAAGAAAATATTAAAACTTGTTCTGGACATGAGCAAGATTGGATCCACTTGTGTCACCTGTTGGCCACACAGCAAAATTCGCTACTCTTAACCACTTGACTTGCAATCTGCCTCACATTAGCAAATTTGAATGTGCTTTGGTATAAAAAGTTGCCTCAAGGTGTTTGTATGTACACCTAAAGTCATTCTACCGCACGCGCACGTTTTAAAAATTTAGCGTTTGGCAATTTTGTTCGCGTGAAGTTCTGATTACTTCATTCTGTTTGTCAAGTGTCCTGGCTCCGTATCCCACGTACAAATGTAATACTTTGGGCTGAAACAAGTTTCTGAATTTAAAAATTCTCTGCCTTGCATTTCTCAAGTGTGAATGGCAGGCAACATTTTCACAATATTGTCGCAAGCGGGGCATTCTGTCCGTGGTCCAATTCGTGATTCAGTTGTCAGGAGGAAATGCATGTCGGACAGGCAGTTCAAATTTTAAAAAAATTCTTCCATCTTGTGAGAATGCGTCTTTAATATTTTACATCGATGAAAACTTTCCACCTGGTTTAATGAAGCTATTGCAGATGAAGAATGTGCAATAAAATATTATGTTTTTGCAAATTTCTTCATTGGCAAGTATAGGTCAGTTTTGGCCCAGGCGATAACTGTGATTGTTTCGCAACATTTGAGGAAACTTTGTTCTTTTATTTGGTGTCCACATACAAAAGTTGTTGACCCTTGACGTAGAAGAAAAAAAGCCAAGTTCCTGAATCTACAGGATTGCCCCCTATTACCCCCTACCCAATTTGTGTGCTATCCTAACTTGGAACTTTATCACTGTTCCTTCATTCTTGTTGGTTCAGAATCTTTGAACTTCCGAACAACACTAATGACATAGCTTCACCATATAGACCGCAGTGATATGGGGCGGCACAGTGGTTAGAACTTCTGCCTCACAGCAGCAGGGATCCGGGTTCCATTCTGACCTTGTGTGGCTGTGGCATTTATACGTTCTCCCTGTGTCTTTGAGTTTCCCTGTGTGCTCCAGTTTCCTCCCACAGCCCAAAGGTGTGCAGGTTAGGTGGATTTGGCCATGCTAAAATAATTATTTTTAATGCCTGGTTGCGTGGGGTTAAGGGGATAGGGCAGGGAGTGGACCTAGGTGGGGTGCTCTTTTGAAGCGTTGATGCAGACTCGATGGGCCAAATGGCCTCCTGCACTGTAGGAATTCTCCATAAGACAGTTCACCACCACCACTTCAAGGGTGATCAGTATATATTAGGTTTGCCAGTGCCATCCATGAATAAATTAAAAAAGCTGAAGGGTTAGTAAAATTATTTTACAAGAGCCAAGATCATTCAGCCTCAACTCTTGAAGGCCTGTTCTGCTGGAAGAGGAAGCCTTCTGTTTCCTCAGACCCAGAAATATTTACGAGAGAGCAATCTGTGCCATCAACCTCTCTCAAACAGAAGACTGATGGAAACTGAGCCAACCCTTGCACCTCCCGGATCCATTTTGATGCAAGGATTGACTTCTGTGACTAGAGAGCTACACCAATTGTAGTGAATTTTAGATTCTGCACTTGACATCTTGGCTCCAGATAAATCAGCCTAATTTTCCATGGTGCAATTTAAATCACCTTTCCGGGCTACCTATAATGAATTGGAACGGCAGAACAATTTATACTCAGACTATATTTATGGGGCAATTTATGGAGAATGGGGCAGCACGGTAGCATTGTGGATAGCACAAATGCTTCACAGCTCCAGGGTCCCAGGTTCGATTCCAGCTTGGGTCACTGTCTGTGCGGAGTCTGCACATCATCCCTGTGTGTGCGTGGGTTTCCTCCGGGTGCTCCGTCCAAAGTCCAAAGATGTGCGGGTTAGGTGGATTGGCCATGCTAAATTGCCCCTAGTGTCCAAAATTGCCCTTAGTGTAGGGTGGGGTTACTGGGTTATGGGGATAGGATGGAGGTGTGGACCTTGGGTAGGGTGTTCTTTCCAAGAGCCGTGCAGACTCGATGGGCCGAATGGCCTCCTTCTGCACTGTAAATTCTATGATATCCTCCCCAAAGTGCAATATATTGGCTAATCTTTTAAGTGTTTTTAATTGGGGGCATTTACCAAAGTTGTTGAGAGCTATCATCTACTTTTGGTAGGAAATGTATTTATGTATTTCAATTTTTTTTATCCCATCCTTAAAGTTACAAAACCAATGCGCATAGTGGACAGAGCAAACCCTGAATCCGTCTCATTGCTTACTGCAAAAACCAATCCAAGTTCATATTGAAGCCAATTCATGGTCTCCACAAGGGAGACCTACAAGATCCAAGCTGACAAGAAAAGGCATTGCACCTCATCTTGGGCTTGATCTGACACTTGATCTTAGCCAGAAGGCCAAGGAGCATTGGGGGACTTTATTTTTGCCGCTTTATGTTGCTGGGCTTGTGGAAAATTAGATGATTTGAGCGAATTCTGTTCGCTGCTTTCAGTTTTCTTAGCTCCTGTGAAAGCTGCATATCTGTGATTCTTAAAAACCCCTTGCACTTCATTCTCATGTTATCCACGTATGGTGAAATGTGTCGTGAACTTCATGCTTTGACATTTGCAGTTCATCTTGTTTGGCCCATTGTACAGTCATGATACTGCATGTGTCATTTTTATTTAAAGCTGCTGGAAGTTCCATTCCAGGGAAGTAATGGTGGTGAAATTCATCATGGCTTTTACAACTGAAAAGAAGTGCTGCTTTATTTTTCTTGAGCTTTGGGCTTCAGGCTTCAAAATAACCTGGACCAAGGAACACTTTCACTCTATCATTTTTTGCAGGAACAAAACCTCATGTAAACCAGTTACTAAGCTGCCAGCATCACATTTTCTTTGTAAAATTGTTTCCTCCTTGTAATAATTATCCCTAGTTCCACATGCGGGCAGCTTCTGCACAAAGTTGGAAGAGCACTGTTTGAAGATGGTGTATGCGCCTTCACTAAAGATGATCCTAATGGTTCAATTGAAGGTGACAAGTGGATTGGTGTGGCTCTGGTGAATATTGCTTTGCAGTTTTAACTCTTCGTTCCTTTTTGCACTGCATTGATCCTGATTCGTTTTTACAAGGAGGTTGAACAGACTGGGGAAATGCGATTACATTTTCGTTGCAGCTCTCCTGTTATTACAAAACTACAGTGTCGTTCAGGATGAGTTCTTGTGTGTTTTAAAAAAGGAAGAGCAGAATGGTGCACTACACTGATATAGCGTGAGAAACCAATTTGAGGCGTTTTACTTAAAGGATGCAGGATGCCTTTTTCAGGCTGAGTCACGACACGACAGCTGTGAGCCATGTTGGGTAGCGTACTGGTCCCATGAGTTTTTAGTTGCTTCATCGTTTCTGTTGAACTTTTGATAGAGGATCTACTGGTCTGAAATGTGACTGAAACTTGTCAGTCGTGATAATAGTGCACAAGGGCCAAGAATCTCTTAAAAAGTATAAATTTAAATGCCTTTTCCAAATAGTTATGGCGTGTTGGATGAAGATGGTTACAGATCCACTACTGCTCACAGTTTAACTTGTGGCTCTCTGGATTGTAAAAGCCAGTTTATCCCAAATGCTCTTGTCACTGAAAAAATGAAATGAAATGAAAATCACTTAGTCACTAGTAGGCTTCAAATGAAGTTACTGTGAAAAGCCCCCAGTCGCCACATTCCGGCCGCTGTTTGGGGAGGCTGGTACGGGAATTGAACCGTGCTGCTGGCCTGCCTTGGACTGCTTTAAAAGCCAGCTATTTAGCCCTGTGCTAAACCAGACCCTTAATTCTGTTGGGAGTTCACCAGAGTAAAAATAATACCATTTTCCAGTTCTGAAAGCTATTTTATTCAGTGATGAAAGAATTTTGGATCTGTAGCCAAGAATAAGCTGCTAATTGACTTTTGATTTTTAAACACTGATCAAAGGTGTTCCGCAAAGCGGTCACCCAGTCTGCATTTAGTCTCTCCAAAGTAAACTGCATTGAGAACAGCAAATGTGATAGAGCAGATTGAAGGAGGTGCACATGAAGTGCTGCCTCACTTGATAAGAGTGTTTAGGCCGTGGGATGGTGAGGAGGGAGGAGTTGATGGGGCAGGTGTTACACCGTCTGCGATTGCATGGGAAGGTGGCGCAGGAAGAGGGTGAGGTGGAGGAGTGGACCAGGGTAGCCTGAAGGAAATGGTCCCTGCCAAATGCTGACGGGGGGAGTGAGGGGATGATGTTTTTGGTGGTGGCATCATGCTGGAGTTGGCGGAACTGGCGGAGGATGATTCTTTGAATGCGGAGGTTGGTGGGGTGAAATGTGAGGACAAGGGGGACCCTATCCTGGTTCTGGGAAGGGGTGATAGCAGAGGTGCAGGAGATGGGTTGGTCGAGAGCCCTATTGACAACTGGGTTGGAAACCACGATGAAAGATGAACTAAGAGATGTCAGCAGCACCGTTTTGGAAAGTGGCATAATCGGATCAGATGCGACTGAGGCGAAAGAACTGGGAGAATGGGATGGAGTCCTTACGGAATGTTGGGTGTGAAGAGCTGTCGTCGAGGTAGCAGTGGGAGTCAATGGGTTTGTAATGGATACTAGTGGACAGTCTATCTCAGGAAATTGAAAGGTCAAGGAAGGGGGGAGGGAAGTATCGGAGATGGACCGTGTGAAAGTGATCGAGGGATGGAAATTGGAAGCAAAATGAATAAATCTTTCCAGATCCAGATGGTAATGTGAAGTGGCACCAAAACAGTTGTCGATGTACCGATAAGAGTTGTGGGATGGGGCCATAGTAAGACTGGAACAGGGAATGTTCCACATACCCCAAAAAGACACGGGCAAAACCGGGACCCATGCGGGGCCCCATAGACACACCTTTGGTTTGGAGGAAATGAGACATGTTAGAGGAGAAATTGTTCAGTGAGAGGACAAATTGAGCCAGACAGAAAGGAGTGGTGGTGGATGGGGATTGTTCAGGCCTCTGTTCAAGGAAGAAGCGGAGAGCCCTCAGACCATCCTGGTGGGGAATGGAGGTATAGAGGGATTGGGTATCCATGGTGTAGAGGAGGTGGCCAGGGAGCTGGAAGTTGTTCTGATGTAGGGCATCAGAGGAGTCATAAACATGGGTGGGAAGGGACTGGGCAAGAGGAGAGAGTATGGAGTTAAGATAGGAAGAAATGAGTTTGGTGGGACAGGAACAGGTGAACAAATGAGCTTACTGGGACAGTCTTGTATGTGGATTTTAGGGAGGAGGTAGAAGCGGGCTGTCCAGGATTCTTTCTGATTAGTTCTCTGCTAAAAAGCATACTTAAATCAATTAAATTGCCTTACAATCTCTGGCCAATTGCAGACTCGGTAATAACTTGGAACAAGGCAGTTCTGTTGTTCCTGAAGTGGTAAATGGAGACAATGCTTACTGTATATTGGAACATTTTACTGAATGAAACCAAAAAAACTGCTTCAGAAAAATGCAGTCGTTCTGTTAAATTAAATATTTCTCCACACCTTTTTTTTTGAAGAAATATTATAACCAGGATAAAGGAACAGTGAGGTAATCTGTCCCCACCCTCTGTGTGTCACTTCCTTAATAATTGGCTATGCAAAAGCACACTGCTGGCATTTCCCCACCCAAAACAATCAAGCAATTGACGATCTGTCACTGGGGTTTGTGGAATTCCATTCTGCAGTCTGCTGCTGGTGATAGAAAAGTAAGTTTCAAAATGACACTCGGCATTGTATGGTGCTAAATTAGCAGACATTTGTGACTCTATGTGACTTCTCTAAATAGATAGTTCCACACTGGATTTGTTTGTGCCATTCGGGGGCTGAGAATTTCAAATGCATCACTTTGCACGCAGGCCAGGGTAGTTGATTTGCTCTCGTTTTTGTGTCATGAGCTCTGCCTGTGCCTACTTTTCACCTGTTTTTGAAATGAAATGTGCAAATGTTGATGATGAGTGTTGTAAAAACATTCAGATATTCAAAGGTGGGTGCAGCGAAAGGAAGCTCTGCAATGGTTTGTGGTACGGGTAACTTGAAATGTGCTCTCTCAATGTTAATTTTATTTAAGTATGAGTGTAATCACCAATCCAGTGGCTCCATCTCTGAGCCCCCCCCACTGAATTTTATCAGGGGACAGTCTTCAACATTGTGAGCCATTGAGTGAGGTGCACCACAGCTGCAATTCGGGTTCCCTGCGAGGCCCACCTGTGCCAATTTTCTGCACAAAGGCCTTAGCCAGTGCGGAATTGGTTGAGGAATGTCCAGTGTCGCGAAGATGATTTTTAATAGTGGCAGGTTGGTATTTCCATTCCTACTGCCACAGGGCGTCTGTTGTTATTCCTTGGTGCGGCGGTCATAGCCATACAAGCTGGCATGGTGGGAGGCGACCAGCAGGTGAATTGGTAAGGTCCATGTGTAGCGGCAGGCTTGGGTTGATGTAGACCTTCTCCAGGAATTTTCTTGTTGCGATCTCGCTCCCCATGTGAGGGGGCGGGGTGTTGCTCAGAACTGGGAGAGTTGATTGGAGGGTACCCGAGATGATATGCATTGCTGTGTTGAGCTGGGAATGTTGATTCACTTCAGCTGTCAATGCAGAAATGCAAAAAACTTAAATATGGCTTCAAGTGTTCACCGTTTAACTAGTCTGAAGTTTCAAAGGGCGAACCTTGGTTTCTGGTGCAAATCTACATCACAATCACACACGCAGGGGCAGGCGTGCGCAGATGTTCAGACGTAGCACCTCGCAAGTTACCCCAACACGGTTACTTTCTGGGCTCACATACAAATTAGGAACAGGAGTGCCCCTATACCCTTTGGTTCCCTTATCAATCCAGTATCTGCCAAACACAACCGTGGACATATTCAATGACCATGCCTCTACTGCTCTTGAGAGATGACAATTCCAGAGACCAACAGCCATCTAAGAGAAAGCAGTTTCTCCCCATCATATTCTTAAATAAGTGGCCCTTATTTTCAAACCACGTCCCTTATTCCTGATCTCTCCCACAAGGACAAACATCCTCTCAGCATCCACCCTGTCAATTCCACTCGGGATCTTGTGTGTTTCAATAGGATCATTCCTCTTCTTCTAAACTCCAGTGCGTACAGGCCCAACTGGTTCCAACAGAACTTCATCCTTAGAATCGGTCACGTGAACTTATGACCTTTCTCCAGTAAGAAGACCAAAACTGTACACAGTGCTCCACATGTGGTCTCACCAGCACCGCATATAATTGTAATAAAACATTCCTCCTTTTATATTCCATTTACCCTCCTAATCACCTGATGTACCTGCAGACTAACATCTTGTGGTTCACATGCCAGAACACCCAGATCTCAGTACCACAGGGTTTTGCAATCTTTCTGCATTTGCTCTTGGTGATAATATGGATGAATACCAGTGGTAACCGGAGGGAGGCTCTTAAGTGGCCATTAATTGCCTTGCAATTAATGAACATTTCGTTCCAGTCATACCAAAGATGAATTAATTTCTACTCTGCCAATTGAATCAAGTAAGACCGTTGAAAAATGGTACAGTTTCATTATTCCTGGTCTCTCTGGTGTAAATGTACATATATGTGGCTAAGTCAGAACGTTTGTCCAATTCAAGGAAATAGAATATTTTTTTCAGTGACATGATAGTTGAGTGGCAGTGTTTTCTTGCTGTAAAAAGTTGTGTACCTTAGTCAATGAGTTCAGAGTTGAACTCTTCAGATTTTCTATTATGTCAATGTTTGTCTAAATGCTGAGGCAACAATTTAAAATAGCAGATTTAGGGCAATTGCGCTGCAAATCCTTAAGTAGTGGTGCTCTGTTGCAGAACAGGGTCTGAAGTGTGAGGGGGGTATAAGCAAGAGCAGCTTTAGAAACAGTGGTACAGAAATATAAATGTATAATATCTGATTTGTGCCAGTTATGCTTTGGGTGCTGTCCTGATCACCTCCATGGGTCTACATGCTGTAATCTTGTGCACTTTGGGATAATGGAGCTCCAATAAATAAAACTGCAGAAATGCATTGTCTTTGTGGCAACAAGGCCAGTGGCAACTTGCTGACTTGCAGGCATCCGATCAAAGCATGTATGTGTACTGGTGATTGAAGTAGTGGCTAAATTGAGATCAGCACTTGTGGCTTTTGATTAGAAATTGTTGCCTTTGGCTGTTCAGATTGAATTTGTGGATTTATTTTTTGGGGGAAGTTATTTGTAACATAACATGCCTAAAGCTTTGAAGGAAATTAGTGGGTTTGTTGGAAGTTCCCTTTTAACTTTTCAAGCTAAGTGCCAACAACTTTTTTTGTTGCCGAAATACTTTTAGCATTTATTCTGCAAAAGTGTTTTAAATTTCACCTATTGATCACAACGCTTGTGTGTTCCAATACGATCACCCCTCAGTCTTCTAAAGTGCAATGGACACAGGCCCAGCCTGTCCACTCTCAGTAACTTCATTGCAGTTTTAATGTAAGCCTACTTGTGTCACTAATAAAGATCATTTTTTAAAAAGATGCTGAGGCGGGCCCCTGCTGCAATGACGAGAGAATTTTCATCCAGTTAAGCATGTGTTTGAGGAACCTCACCGTGGCTCTCACTTCCTGGTGGCAAAACTGTAGCCCTATTGCCACGTTTTTGTCTCACACTATGAAGTGTAGGGTGTCCGCTACAAATTTTGAGACAGACGTTTGCAAAAGAACTTCCTTTGTGAGCTTGTCAGTGGGCAATTATGACCCCCTACCTAGTGTTCTCATTACAAGGTCCCGGTGTTGCATCTCCTTGTTTTTCATTTTGCCCTGCAGACAAATTGAAAGTCCAACTACCTCTATTCCTTAGGTTGGCTACTTTAATTTTAATATCAAATCGAGACATGGTGCAAAAATGTGGAAAATATACAGCTTGCGAATGGTACCTCAAATACACCTGTACTCCTTACTCCAGCTATCCCTGCCCCCTTGATGTACTTGACCCGAAATTATACTGCCTTGACTCCTAATGCACAGTGCCAAAGGAGGTCGACTAATATTACTTTGCCGGTCCGTTGGAAGTTCCAGTAGCTTGGTTATAAAATTAATTCCAGACACTGTATTTGAAACTACATGCAGCTGTTCTCTTCAGTCAGAACCACAGATAAGGTGAAGTGCGGGGCAGGATTTTTTTGTCTTTAGCTCACTCTCATGCTGTGTGTCCTGTCCTACTGCTTTCTTACCCCTCCGCTGTGACAACGTTCACCTTTTCCAGTCACGTGACAGTAATTTTCAGAGCTGATCGATCAATTAACAAAGGATGTATTCCTCTTAAAAACTACGTTTCAGCCTTGATGCAAAATACTTTGTTACGCATGGCTCTCCGACAATGCACACTGACTCTTTGAACTTCAGTTCACTGTATTGACCTGAGCAGATGTTTAATTGGTGGTTTGCTAAAAATGTAAAATGTCACTTTCCACTTCCTTATCTTCCGAAAGTTGCAGAAATGTGCATGCTTTTGACCTGTGTCATTAGAAATAGTTGGGACATTTTGCACAGCAACTGCAGAGACCTGCCCTTTTGCCTTGTCTCTTCTATCTATTGTGCATTCAGACTAACCTTTGGGCAGAGTGTGGAAAAGTTAGTGACGGTTGCAAATGTCAACAGTGCAAACAGGTGTAACTGGTTTCTTGATATTGAGAACTCAATGGGAATGCACGGGCCATGCCTTTTCACCCTCTGAAAATACCGGCAAGTTAGTAAGTCTCCTTTCACCATGTGCAATATTGGTCCTACGAAGACAACTTTCAATCTTATCGTTCCCCCCAAGTAGAATCTTAGAATCTCTACAATGCAGATGGGGGCCATTCGGCCCATCAAGTCTACACCGACCCGTAGAAAGAGTTCCCTACCTAAGCCCACACCCCGGCCCGATCCCCATAACCACATCTAATCTTTCAGACACTTAAGGGGCAATTTAGCATGGCCAATCCACCTAACCTGCACATCTTCGGACTGTGGGAGGAAACCGGAGCACCCGGAGGAAACCCCCGCAGACACGGGGAGAAAGTGCAAACTCCACACAAACAGTGACCCGAGTCTGGAATTGAACCAGGGACCCTGGAGCTGTGAGGCAGTAGTGCTAACCACTGTGCCGCCATGCCGCCCCAAGTAGTTCAGCATTGGTGCACATGCAGTTTGTGCTTCTGGTGCATCCTGTGTTTAGCTACGTCTGACATATCAAACATAAAGTGCACAGCACTGAGACGGTTCTTGTGAATTTTGTCCATGTACGTAATCATTACTGACTATAGTGATTTAACTTATGAACCATGGGTATAATTTCTCGATTGTCACCCTTGAATCGGGGCATGACTGTGCTTGGAAGGATTGTGCTTCACCATAAATAATGTTACAAATCGCACAGATTTTTGTCCAAGCTAATTGCTGCAAGGATATCAATTTTGACTTGGGGAAATACAAGTTCACTTTTTGTCATTTTCAAATTGCCTCATCAAGCTCAGGCCACAAGTTCAAATACACATGGGTCTGGTAAATAATGATGGTCGCGATCAGGGTATGGAGGGGAGAGCCAAAGGAATGCAGGTCCTATGAATTGGAAATAGCGTGAAATGTGTGTGAGGTGCATGCCACGGTGGAGTGAAGGTGAGGATAAATTAGACAATTAAAGAAAGCCTGGGGCATGAAGCAACGCAAAACAAGGGGACAGAACTGATGGTGACATGATATTTGTTTTTGTGCAGCGTGCACTCTGCCTTAGTACTAGTTTGGTTTGTTTGATGGAATGCCGTTTGAGAACACAGCATTTGTTTTAAGTATCATTTTAGTCAAAGAACAATATTTGCCATTTTAAAATGCAATGCAAAATGGTCTATGTTTTACTTCATGAAATGTGGGCCCACTGGCAAGGCGAACATTTATTGCCTGACCCTAATTAACCTTGCCCCCTAGGTACAGTGCCAGTAAATGAGCAGTTCCAAGATTTTGATCCAACAATCTACTGTTTTTACTAGGGGAAAGGCCACTACTACAATCTCTGAATGCTGCACCTTTCAATCTTTTGCGCATGGTGAGGATTTTTGGTATGGCGTTACTTAATATAACTTGGTAGATGTAGTTTTGGGACTTGCATGCTGTTGAGTCCCTTATCTCCATTCCATTGCAGCGGAGCAGTACGTAGCAGGCATTTTCCATAAGACATAGGAGCAGAATTAGGCCACTTAGCCCATCGAGTCTGCTCCACCATTTCAATCATGGCTGATACGTTTCTCATCCTCATTCTCCTGCCTTCTCCCCATAACCCCTGATCCCCTTATTAATCAGGGATTTATCTATCTCTGTCTTAAAGACACTCCGTAATTTGGCCTCCACATCCTTCTGCGGCAAAGTGTTCCACAGATTCACCACCCTCTGGCTGATGAAATTCCTCCTCATCTCTGTTTTAAAGGATCGTCCCTTCAGTCTGAGGCTGTGTCCACAGGTTATAGTTGTTTCTACAAGTGGAAACATCCTCTCCACGTCCACTCTATCTAGGCCTCTAGTAACCTGTAAGTTTCAATATAATCCCTCCTCATTCCAACGAGTACAGACCCAGAGTCCCAAACCACTCCTCATATGACAAGTTCTTCATTCCAGGGATCATTCTTCTAAACCTCCTCTGTACCCTCTCCAAGACCAGCACATCCTTCCTTAGTTAAGGGGCCCAAAACTGCTCATAATACTCCAAATGGGGTCAGACTATGGAAATGAAAATCGCTTATTGTCACAAGTAGGCTTCAAATGAAGTTACTGTGAAAAGCCCCTAGTCGCCACATTCTGGCGCTTGTTCGGGAAGGCTGGTATGGGAATTGAACCCGTGCTGCTGACCTACCTTTGTCTGCTTTAAAAGCCAGCTATTTAGCCCTGTGCTAAACCAGCCCCTGGACTAGAGCCTTATACAGCCATAGAAGCACATCCCTGCTCTTGTACTCTAGCCCTCTTGACATGAATGCTAACATTGCATTTGCCTTCCTAACTGCCGACTGAATCTGCACATTAACCTTAAGAGAATCTTGAACGGGGAGTCCTATGTCTCTTTCTGCTTTTGATTTCCTAAGCTTTTTCCCATTTAGAAAATGGTCTGTTCCTTCATTCTTCCTACCAAAGTGCATAATCTCTCACGTTTCCACATTGTATTTCATTTGCCACTTCTTTGCCCACTCCTAGCCTGTCCAAGTCCTTCTGCAGCCCCCTTGCTTCCTCAATACTACCTGTCCCTCTGCATATCTTTGTATCATCTGCAAACTTAGCAACAGTGCCTTCAGTACCTTCTTCCAGATCATTAACGTATATTGTGAAAAGTTGTGGTCCCATCACAGACCCCTCAGGCACACCACGAGTCACTAGCTGCTATCCTTAAAAAGACCCCTTTATCCCCACTCTCTGCCTTCTGCCAGTAAGCCAATCCTCTATCCATGCCAGGATCTTGTCCCTAACACCATGGGCTCTTAACTTATTTAACAGTCTCCTATGTGGCACTTGTCAAAGACTTTCTGGAAATCTAACCAAATCACGTCCACTGGTTCTCCTTTGTCTAACCTCCTTGTTACCTCCTCAAAAGAATTCTAACAGATTTGTCAGACATGACCTCCCTGATGAAGCCGTGCTGACTCAGTGCTATTTTATTATGCACTTCCAAGTACTCTGCGATCTCATCTTTAATAATGGACTGTAAAATCTTCCCAATAACTGAAGTCAGGCTAACCGGCCAATAATTTCCTGTCTTCTGTCTCCCTCCCTTGAAGGGGCTACATCAGCCATTTACCAGTCCTATGGGACCCTCCCTGCCTCCATCACCACCAATGCCTCCCCAATCTCCTCAGCTATCTCCTTTAGTCCATCTTAAGTCCAGGCGATTTATCCACCTTCAGACCTTTCCGTTTCCCCAGCACCTTCTTGGTGATGGCCACTACACTCACCTCACCTCCTCCCTGATTCCCCTGAAGTTCTGATAGCCCACCAGTGTCTTGCACCGTGAAGACTGATGCTATTCCATTCCCTCTGCCATTTCTTTGTTTCCTATTACTACTTCTCCAGCCTCATTTTCCAGTGGTCCGCTGTCTATTCTTCCCTCTCTCTTGATTATTATTTCCAAATATCTGATATTAATGGCCCCCCATCCTATTTCCATGATATTTGGAAGATGTTTGGGGAATGAGGATTAAGGAATAAGTAACAAAAGTACATTAGATTCAAAAGTCCCAGGGATATTGGACTGCTGCATCAGTGATACTGGCTACTTGCAAAAGTGCAGCACATAGCCCCATTTTGTACACTGAGGCGCTCCGCTTGCCAGAGCTACACAGTGTAGCTTCTCCATTAATGCATTGGGCTGTATCTCTATGGTGTCCCGATCTCCGAGGTCCTCGAAGCGACTCCCGACCCACCCAGTCTGAATGCACTATGAGAGGGTCCCCGGCCTCCCCCGCAACCACCCCCCCCCCCCCCCAACTGCCACGCAGGGCAGCCCCTGCCAGATCGCATGCTTACAAAAAATACCGTGCCAGCTGGACACCTTGGCAGTGTTAGGCTGACACCTAGATGGCACTGTCTTAGTGTGAGGCTGGCACTCCCAAAGTGTAGTCTGGCAGTTCCAGGATGCCCAGCAGTGTCAGGGTACTACCCTGCACAAAGGCATGCAGCTGGTGGCCTGCGATCCCCTGGGTGCCATTCCATCTTGTCCCCATTTGAGCAGACCAGTACTCAACGGCGCTTGCCTGAAGAATTCAGCCAGTGCCTGAAGTAATGTCATGAATTTTAAGCCCCACTTTTTCATTCAAATCATTCATTTTTGATTTTCTCCTCTGACTCTCAGTGGATGTTTAGCAATCTAATTGATTTATGCTTGAAAGCGTCACTAATTTATAAACCAAAGTTTAAATATATGAAGATTGGATCCAAAACCAAGCGAAATATCAGTTGTGTTGAGGTGCCTACTCTTCTCCATTGATGCATTGGGCTGTATCTCTATCTTATAACATCAAAAGGTTGAAGAATTCTCTAAGCATGCATCTCACTTTCCTTTACTTTCACCAAACTACATTTGTTTCCTTTTGACCTTTTAAAGTGGAAACTGCAAGTTAATATGGTTAAAGATTAAGTTGCAACTTCTGCTCAGTAACTAAATTATCCAATTTAACTCTTGAACGTGGGAAAAAAATGAATGTAGTAAAACTGCAAAGAAGGCACACACACCACTGCAACAGGTAAAATATTGCCCCGTGCAGAACTAACAGATGTATTACAGGAAAATATATCCAAAATTTTAATCCACTAACAAAATCTTGAGCATTGCATCCCTTGGGTGAGATAGTAGATTCAAACCGTGAAACATAAAGGGGAAGTTAGCTAGCACATTTACTGTGGTCCAAACGTCTTTAAAAATGCATTTATATTCATTTCCTGCATATGAACAATCCGGGTACATGAGCAAATGATGAGTAAAGTTTGTTTTTATTAGCAGGTAACTCTAAACACGCACCAATACTCTCATTTTGTTTCCTTTTCGTGAGGAAATCTAATTTTGCTGTTCGGTGAGGTTGAATGGGCTGCAGGTTGTTTTGAGCGTGCTGCTGCAGTATGCTCAGGCCACCCATGTAGGAAGCTACCCCTGGGAACAGGACTGGTGTGCCACCTGTTGCTGCTACGTTACCAGGTTCAATAAGTATTGTTGCTATGGCTGACAGCTTTTCAGAAAACTTGAAGGAACAACTTGTCTCACTGTCTCCCTTTTTAATTCTTTTGATAGTATCCTTTACGATAGACCATAGAGCTTTACTCCCATTTACCAATTTAAAAAAAAGAACATTTACGAAAGTGTTGCAGCAGGGTTATACTTCCTGCTTGTATTGCAACGGTTAGGCTCTCTCAATCCTTGATACATGTACAGAGCTCTGGTGAAGTCTCTAGAGCTGACCAGATAATCTTTAAAAATTGAATGGTGATGCAATCTTTTCTTCAAACAGCAGTAATAGCACATGGTCACCTCCTCTGGCTGTTGCCAAGCTCCATTTATCTAAAATCAATTTTACGCTTTGCATTTAGCTTGATTGATTAATATATCAGTTGGTTTCGTGTTTAAGGGCAGTATTCCATTTTGAGTGCAGCATGTTAGAATCTGGTATATACTTCAGCAATAGTCTGCATCATTCTTTGTTTAGTTGCGCACTCCCTATTTACTATGTTTCTTTACGTTATTCAGCTAAGTTGAATTCAATCATTCCTTGGATGTAGACAACCTGGAATGGGGGGGAAGGATTGTTAGGTTAGCTGTCACATTTTTCCAAATGAAGCTTTATACAGTTTACTAAAGACAGCTGCAATATTGTTGAATTGCAATTCGACCTTCACTGCATAGATGATGATGGTGTTTATTACTGGATAGCAGAGCATTAGCCTAAATCATAGGGTTAGGGGTGGGAGTGGGGAGGTGGAAAGGCTTCACACGGTAGCACAGTAGTTAACATTGTTGCCTCGCACCGCCAGGGTCCCAGGTTCGATTCCCGGCTTGGGTCACTGTCTGCACATCCTCCCCGTGTCTGCGTGGGTTTCCTCCGGGTGCTCCGATTTCCTCCTTCAAGTCCCGAAAGACATGCTGTTAGATAATTTGGAAATCTGAATTCTTCCTCCGTGTACCCAAACAGGTGCCGGAATGTGGCGATGAGGGGCTTTTCATAGTAACTTCATTGCAGTGTTAATGTAAGCCTACTTGTGACAATAATAAAGATTACGATTTGCTATTGCTGCTGAATTTCTAAATGCACAGTACTAAGGGGAGCTTCCAATTAGAGGACAGTTACTGCTCCTCAATGGAGTGAAAATTGCAGCAAGTAGTCACCTGGTTGTTGCTGCCCGATTTGCACAGGTCAGTTGAAGAGATGTAGTTGACCTGCTCACAGTGCTGTACAGTGAGGCATGACCTGCGGTGACCAGCATATTTTAATGTTTTTATTTGTGCACTGTAAATTGTTTTCATCATTTCTTCCATGTTTAGCATTACACCACGGATGCCGATGGGTTGTGTACACGCCTCATTACTCCCAAACATATGGAAGGGACGGTGGCAGCACAGGATGAATTCTCTAGAAGTGAGTGGAAAAGTTGAAACCTAAAGAAGCTGGCTTTTTGTTTTGGGTCTTGCTTATCTCCTGCCAATCCTTTCAAACTACAACTTAGTGCATTCAATAGTGGATGAAGAACATTGTCTTTCGTATGACAGTACGACGGCAACGCTTGTTCTCCTCCTGAATTGGATTGTTAAATAATTATCAAAAATAGGCTTTAGAAATCTTGAGCATCTTGAAAGCCTTCAAAAAGCAAGCTTTTGGCTCTTTCTTATTGTATTTCTCTTTAATGTAAAGGTTTCTTTTTGTGTTGTAGGTGGCTGGGCACTAAATATGAAAGAGCTCAAATTGTTACAAACAATAGGCAAAGGAGAATTTGGAGGTAAGTGGCAACTTAATGTGCAGGGGTCGGGGCAGGAGTTTACTGTAAATGGCACTCGTGTTTCCAGGTTTGTATATTTGTTTTGTTGGCAATGATTGTTGTATACTTAAAAAAGAAAATGTTAAGTTGCTTAATAAAATAATAATAGATTAATTAAATAAATGCATTTTGCTGAGGGTTATCAGATGGAAATTGCCCTCATTTTTCAGATTCTATGAAAAGGCAAGCATTCAAATGTTTGTGCAGTTAACTAAAAAGAAGCCTTGTGTGTTGTATGACCTCTGGCATCCCTGTAAATAATTTAGTATAAAGCGAGATGACAATCTATTACTTTTGCCCATCAAGGTCCGATAACCACCAGTGAGATAATGAGCAGCTAATGTATTCCACTCTTGAGGGATACGTGTTGGCCTGAACATCGGAAGAACACCCTTGCTCTTCCGCAGATACTGCCATGCAATTATTTTGCATCCACCCCCAGAGGGCAGATGAGACCTCTGTTTAACATCTGATAGAAACACCAACACCACCGATCGTGCAGCGTTCCTGTCAGTATTGCACTGGACTGTGTGCTCCGGTCTCTGGAATGGGGTTTGAATTTTCAAACAACTGATTTGGGGACATGCTGAGACAAAGCTGATGCCTCTACAGGTCGCAAATCTTGGACTACCTGGGTTGGGTTCACCACTGCATAGGAAAAGAAGCAATGGTGACCTGAGGAAAAGCTTGTTAACACCAGGAGAGGTTAGGATCTGGATTACACTGCCTATGTGCCTGGTGGAGGCAGGGCAGTTGAGGCTTTCGAAAGGGAATTGGATCATTATCTGAAAAGGAAAAAAATTTCAGGGTGGCAGGGCAGTGGCACTGGGTGAATTGCTCCTTCATCGGGCTGGATCCAACCTGATGGGCCGAATGTCCACCTGCTGGCCTCTTCCCACTCTCGCTGGCTCTCTGCAACAGGATTTTCGCCGTCCACCTTGGGTAAGGTCTCTCCTTGGCCAGCATCTGATCGATTCTTTTGTTCCTTTCTCCTCATCTCCCACCTCGTCCTCTGACCTGAAATAATTAGGGAGGGAACCATTCACCAAGGTACCCTTCAGCCCAATCACCAAACCTCTATACAGCCACCAAGGAGAGAGATGGGAAAAGAAAGTTTCATAAAAGCTTTACAAAGTGTAACAAACAACAGGGGGTGGTTTCTGGCACCCACAGAAGAGGGAATTTCAAGTGAATTGAAATTAATCTGTGATTCGTTGTCCTATAATTCTAAGTGTCTTGGCGTACGTTGCCAGACTTGACTGTCATGTTTTCCCCTGACTGCCTTATTTTATTCAGCCACGGTGTTAATCTCCATAATGGACTTGAACATTTAACTGTAGTTTCCGAAAAAACATCTGGTTTTGCATGCTCTCAGGTTTTGGTCTATGTACTGCACCACTGTTGACTCAACAACTTGTTTTTTTGTAGATGTTATGTTAGGCGAATATAGAGGCAACAAAGTAGCAGTCAAATGCATTAAACATGATGCAACAGCGCAAGCCTTCATTGCTGAAGCCTCTGTGATGACGTAAGTTTTAGCATTAATCCTGAAACTGAAAAAACTGAAAATCGCTTATTGTCACAAGTTGGTGTCTGTGAAAAGCCCCGGGTCGCCACATTCCGGCGCCTGTTCGGGGAGGCTGGTACGGGAATTGAACCGTGCTGCTGGCCTGCCGTGGTCTGCTTTCAAAGCCAGCGATTTAGCCCTGAGCTAAACCAGCCCCTCTAGTGTCTGGTATGCAAAAGAAAACTTGAAATGGTCACTTGTAGTGTCCCGTATTAGAAATGAAAGCCCTCTTGGTTTCTCCTTTTGAGCACAGGTACATTTTCCTCTGATATCATGAATCATTGTGTCAAAAGTTGGGGGGTTGGTTAATTCTACTTGTCCACATGTCCTTTAACAGGTTCCATAGCCCTTTTCACTATTCTGTTACCATTACCTCAGCCAGTTCACTTTGGCCACCCGGTTTGATATTTGTGATTTATTCTGATTCCAAGAGACCTCATGCAGAAACCTCTCCTCCAATATAAACTTATTGGGGAAGTGACAGAATTAAAGCAAACAGATAAGTGTAATTTTATATTGTATGCCGCATGTTTTAAGTGTAGATTGATCAAATGAGGATGAATGACTCAATTTGTGCTTTAATGTATGCAAATATTCCAGCTTTTATTTCCTAACTTGAAATCTTGTTCTCATCGTTGCATGTTAGCATATTAATGGAACTGGATGAGCAAATTTGAAGGTTAAGTTCTGCAAATTAAATCAACAAATTTATAATTTGTGTGCCGACACTGGAGAAAACAAAACCCAGTAAGAGCATTGCTGAATATTTATGAATTCATTAATGTCCTTCAGGGAAAGGAACTTGCCGTCCCTATCCTGCTTGGCCTATACGTGATTGTAACCCCACACTCTTGGCTCCCTTATTATTGAATCGTATCGATCAATTGCTGTAGAATACCCACTTAGCATCACCTCTGGGGCAATCGGGTAGTCAATAAGTATGGTCTACATCATCAACGTTGAGAACAAAGCGGAAGGCCAAAATTTGCTTTTCTATTAGGGGCTTTTCACAGTAACTTCATTTGAAGCTTACTTGTGACAATAAGCGATTTTCATTTTCATTCATTTTCAACTTTGTTCTTTTTTAAAAAAAAGTATTGGCAGGTGTCACCTGAACTTCACCAGTTTTTGTAACTTGTGGTGCAATGCCATACAGTGAAATAGCAAATTTTCTTTGTTGCAGGCAACTCCGTCACAAAAACCTAGTTCAACTTTTGGGTGTCATTGTGGAAGAAGGCGGGTCACTATACATTGTCACAGAATACATGGCAAAAGTAAGTCCTTAATTACTGATACTTGTACGAGGAGTGAAGGAAGGGCTGGCAGTGATCATGGGTTGCTAACACGTGGGTGGGCCCTTTTTACCGTGTAATCTTAGAATGTTACAGTCCTGCATGTGACGCCTTGAGGCATTCTAATACTTTGTGCGCCTCAAGACCACCCTGAATTAGATTTCTTTTCCCCATATAATTTATGAGGACTAACACTTCCAGGGTTAGTGTCTGTGTACTGCATCAACATTTAAGGTTTGATTGGACAGGTGGATGAACGAAAATGGGATTGAACGGTTGTAGAAACTGGGTGGGTAGAAATGATTTGGAACTGTTTTCTCACAGTCAGTAGAAACTGGCACACAAATGGGCAGAATGGCCTGTTTGCATGTTGCAACTTTATACTTAACTCCGCTTTCAAAATATTCCTGAAATAGCAAAGAAATGTGGATCTGCTGGTTTCCTGAAGTTGCACAATAATACTTGATGACAAATGACCCATGACACTTTGAACAAACATGAACTAGATGACATAGGAGTCATTGCTTGTTCAAATGGGAGCCTTTTATGCACCCATTGTATTTCCCCTTTTTCCCCTGCACTGATTTAAAAAAAAAAAAAAACACAAATTTCAGGCCTTCTGCCCGACAGCTATGTATTTTGCGCACATGACATTCCATTTCCCTGAGCAAAATGGAAGTTTAAATTTTGCTTAGATCGTTTGTGTTCCAGAGCAAGATTTCCGGGGTAGATTAAAGGATATATATTTATAGAGGTTTTGCTTTTTGAGAGGTGCAGAAATATCCTTGATGTAAGGTCTTAAAATATTATCCCTTTTTGAGAATGCCATTTTTGATGATTAACCATTTGTATTGATGGTACTTGGCAATGTGATTTTTAGATTGTATAAGGATTGCTGCTAATTCAAGTATTCTAGGACTGCCAATTTTAAAATCTTGGACTTTGGCATTGCACCAGTGTGGCTTTAAAAAAAAATTTTTTTAAGAGTGTCCAAATATTTTTTCTCCAATTGAGGGGCCATTTAGTGCGGCCAATTCACCTAATCTGCACATCTTTGGGTTGTGGGGGTGAGACCGACGCAGACACTGGGAGAATGCGCAAACTCCACACTGACAGTGACCCAGGGCCGGGAATCGAAGCCGGGTCCTCGGCGCCGTGAGGCAGCAGTTCTAACCACTGCGCCACCGTGCCGCCCTTCAGTCAAAAGCTTTTTTAAGCAGCACTTTTCTGCAGCTCTTGGTTTTATTATTGGCTCAGATTTTGCAGTCAGCAACAAAGTGACGAAGATGACTGCTAACTTCAAAGGTGTAGCGTTCTCTGTGGCGTGGATTTCCCCTTTCCTAATCTCAGTTCGAACCGAGGAGATCTCTGGGTGTCCTAAAACAGTGATGGGATCGAGCTGGGTGAGCCGCCACCTGCATTGGAGTACCCTCAGACACGGTAGCACAGTGGTTAGCATTGTGGCTTCACAGCACCAGAGTCCCAGGTTCGATTCCCCGCTGGGTGACTGTCTGTGCGGAGTCTCCCCCGCGTCTGCGTGGGTTTTCTCCGGTTTACTCCCACAGTCCAAAGATGTGCAGGTTGGGTGGATTGGCCATGATCAATTGCCCTTAGTGTCCAAAAAAGTTAGGAGGGGTTATTGAGTTATGGGGATAGGGTGGAAATGAGGGCTTAAGTGGGTTGGTGCAGACTCGATGGGCCGAATGGCCTCCTTCTGCACTGTATGTTTTATGTTCAAGCCAGGAAGTAAAAGGGACTGAATAATCTTCATTTTAATTAAATATTGATTCGGGTATGTGTATGGGTTTAGAGTGGAAACTGGAATATCATAAAACATGTTTCCTTAAAGTTTATCAAAATGGAGAATTTGAAAAATATAAAGTCAAATTTTCCGAGCCAGGGAGGTAGGTTTTTTTCTTCTCATTAATCAATAACTTCATATGCCATGTGATAGCCCAGTTAGACCTCATTTGACATGGTAGAACTTTTTAAGCAAGGCTTTGCGGCAAGAATAATAACGTAGTATTGCTGACAACAGATTCAAATTTTTTGCATTTCATGGCATGTGTGCAGACTCCGAAAGTTGTTTACAATTTCAGACGGGTAATCCTGGCACACATGAACCATTTCACCTTCATTACTAATACTGAATTGGGTGGCACAGTGGTGTACTGGTTAGCTCTGCTGCCTCACGGCACTGAGGACCCAAGTTCGATCCCAGCCCCGGGTCACTGTCTGTATGGAGTTTGCACATTCTACCCGTGGCTGCGTGGGGCCCATCCCCACAACCCAAAGACGTGCTGGGTAGATGGATTGGCCATGCTAAATTGCCCTTGGTGTCCAAAAAAGGTTAGGAGGGGTTATTGGGTTAGGGGGCTAGGGTGGAACTGAGGGCTTAAGTGGTGCAGACTCGAAGGGCCGAATGGCCTACTGTGTATGTTCTATGTCTGAGGAAAGGGAGGTTAATTCTTTCTCTTTCAAGTTGCAACTTGTGTCATCTTTGGGTAAGCTGTTAAACTGCTCGTCCCATTAGACATTAAATATCTGCTGACACTAGTAATGAAAGTTCAAGCTTCCTGCTGTCCTTTCTAAATAAATAGATAAATAAATAATCTTTATTGTCACGAGTAGGCTTACATTAACACTGCAATGAAGTTACTGTGACAAGCACCTAGTCGCCACATTCCGGTGCCTTTTCGGGTACACAGAAGGAGAATTCAGAATTCTCAGCTGGAACGGGAATTGAACCCACGCTGCTGGCCTTGCTCTGCATTACAAACCAGCTGTCTAGCCCACTAAGCTAAACCAGCCCTCCTAGCAAACCAACTGGCCATTTATTTTATTGTTGTATGCCTCAATCTTGTATGCCAAATTGCTGCCGCATTTGCCTACAAAACCATTAGCTGCAAAGGGCTTCAAAATATCCTGAGAGTCACAAAAGGACACTTTTCATTTATGTGTGCCCAAGCCCGAAGGACAGGTCCTTGGCTTATTGTCTGCCGATACTTCATCCTGAACTATTTTTCTTGGCTGTTTTTGTCAGTGCTGGTTTGTCAATGCCTTCCATTCTTGAGGGCAGGGCGAGCTGGTAGGCCTCAAGTCTATCTCAGCTGCAACAGGAATCAAACCTGTGCAGTTGGCATTATTCTGAACTGCAGGCTAGCCATGTAGCCAACTAAGCCGAAAGGACACTGTACAAATGCAAAACATTTCATCGATGCAATTAACCAGCATTGTGTGCATATTGATCATCGCAAGGCTGTTTGTCCAACATGCAAAATGTTTGCCTCCATAAATGATCACTGCATCCCCAAAAACTCCACCCTTGTGTGAAGTGCTAAGGAATGTCATGAACAAAAGGTGCTGTACAAATGTTGCTGCAAATTACAGAAGTGAAAAGAGTTAAATTTCTGTTAATTCCCAGGGCAGTTTGGTGGATTATCTGAGGTCAAGAGGAAGATCTGTCCTTGGTGGAGATTGTTTACTAAAGTTTTCCGTGTGAGTATTATAGCAAAGGTGATGCCATGTTTCGTAATCTGCATGCAATGTTTTAGAACTAAAGGAAAACGCTCAAAGACCAGCCTTGTCTGAAATTGGTAAATAGATGAGGACTTTCCACACAGCTGATGGGAGCCCTGCCTCCTCCCCCCTTTTATCTTGAAATTTTGGAATATCCAACAGCTGGAACCACATAACCATGGTTGGCATTTCTAAGCTATTTGTTTTGACAATGGTTTTCAAAGGTTTTCAAATTTAATAGGTGCACCCTTTCAATAGATGACATTAATGATCCAAAGAAAATTAATGTCACTGTTGCAGAGACACTGTGTGTACAGTTGGTAATAAGTCAACACGTACAAAATTCCTTGTGGTGCCATCAGGAATTTCCTCGCCAGGGCAACGCAGTGGTTGGCACTGCTGCCTCACCACGCTGAGGACCCAAATTCGATCCTGTCCCCTGGTCACTGTCCGTGTGGAGCTTGCACATTCTCCCCATGTCTGCATGGGTCTCCCCCATGCAACACAAAGATGTGCAGGTTAGGGGGATTGGCCACGCTAAATTGCCCCTTAATTGGAAAAAAAAGAATTGGGTACTCTAAATTCAAAGGAAACAGGAATTTCCTCGCCAACCTCTTAGGAGTTCCAAGTATTAGTTTGAGAAGTTGCTGATAATGGCAAAGTTCCACACTAGAGAAATTAAAGATACTCTTACATGAATAAACAAGGCAGTTTGTTTTCCAGCATCAAATTAATTAATTAATGGGCGACATGGAGTTTATACTGATTTGTTACAGAAAGGAATTGTGCCTATACTAACAGCATATTAAATAATTTGATTTATTTTCTTTTTTAGCGATGTCTGTGAAGCAATGGAATACTTGGAAGCAAATAATTTTGTACATAGAGATTTAGCTGCTCGTAATGTCCTGGTCTCTGAGGATAACATAGCAAAAGTTAGTGATTTTGGTCTTACAAAAGAAGCTTCATCAATGCAGGACACTGGGAAGCTCCCTGTTAAATGGACGGCACCTGAAGCTCTTAAAGAAAAGGTAAAAATGATCAGTGGATTATAGGTGTAACAGGATTTTTGTCTTGCGTTTTTGACCCACATCCTGGTGTCATGTGGCTATTATATTCTCCTCAAGAAATAAGGTGATGTTGCACAGGTACTTTATAAGTACCTGGGTGCTGGGCTTCAATTCTTATACTGTATGGAGGCTTTAAACAGAAGAATAGATTCTCTTTTTCTTTTCTTTCCCCCCACTCTTTGGCTCCCCACCCTCCACTCCACCCCGCCATGTATTTATATTAAAACAAAAATATGCAGTGGTTGAGCAATTCAATGCTCACATGCTAAGGAAATCTACTTCCGTTTTCTCCAATGCTCTTAGTTCTCTGTCAGTGTCAAGCCGAGACTGGCTGTCCACATGTGCGATGGCCATGAATAGGTCAAACTGCAGCTGCTAATGGCAAGTTGAAGTGCTGATATAGCCTCATGCACCATATATTCCAAAATAAAGTGCAACTGTTCAATTATATCATCGGCAATGATCAAGTCCTTTGTGTTAGACTGAAGGAAATGATCCATCGTTTAATTCCGTTAAGTCTGAAGTCTTAACACTAAATTTGTGGTATCTTCTTGTGCTATTTGCCATTCAGTATTGGAAAGTTGTGGTTGTTTGTAACTCCTTGACAAAATATGTTTGACACTATCCCTAATTGGTGCTTGAACCCAGCATTCATTTCTCCTGAGGTCTTGGGCTACTGTAGCTGCCCTTATTACTACAGTATCCATTTAAAGTAACTCAATAAAATGCCAGCGATGAAAATATTAGCGACTGTGGAACTGATGTCTGGTTCACCTGGAACTCTACCCCCTATACATTTCCTGTTTCACTGAGCTTTAGGCAATGAGAAAAAAAACCAAATCCCTCTTGGGACTGCGATCCAGTTTTTCAAACCCCCCTGGCGTTCGTGCAACATCTGTCTTGTGTCTAGCGGTTCCTCCTTGAACATATTGGCGAGCTTGACATGAAAGTTCACGTGGCACATACAAACAATTACAGACGATAAAATAATTTCGAAGAATGACACCCAGTTCTTTATTTTATTGCAGAATTTTTCTACTAAATCAGATGTTTGGAGCTTTGGGATTCTTCTATGGGAAATTTACTCTTTTGGGCGAGTGCCTTATCCCAGAATGGTAGGTAAAAATACACACTCAGTTAAAAGTAAAGCAGTCTGTGCAGAGCATATCCTGAACTGCTTATTGTGTAAGAAATTCAGTCCTAAAAGTGGAC
This sequence comes from Scyliorhinus torazame, assembly GCF_047496885.1. Taxonomy (NCBI): domain Eukaryota; kingdom Metazoa; phylum Chordata; class Chondrichthyes; order Carcharhiniformes; family Scyliorhinidae; genus Scyliorhinus; species Scyliorhinus torazame. The sequence goes on along the minus strand of NC_092736.1, from coordinate 12,455,291 downwards.
ACAAGGTATCCAAGAGAAGTCTGTGGTTAAAGCCTTTATAAAGCTACAAGCACAAGTATTCATTCATCAGATGTATTAAAGTGCAGCACAGGAACAGGCCCTTCAGCCTTCCAAGCCTGCGCCAACCATGCTGCCCGTCTAACCTAAAACCTTCTAAACATCCTACTTTATTAATGAAGTTCCTTTCTGTGGTTCTAAATTTTCTCAAACTTCGCTAATTGCATAAAAGAGAGAAGACGAAGTGTTAATTTGAAATGAAATGAAAATCGCTTATTGTCACAAGTAGGCTTCAATTAAGTTACTGTGAAAAGCCCCTAGTCGCCACATTCCGGCGCCTGTTTGTGGGAGGCTGTTACGGGAATTTGTTTGCAACAGCATTGTCTGTATAGGATCCAGAAACCCTAAAATACTTTTTTTTTTAAAAATGTTTGTTGATACAATAAAGGATTCAGCCTGAGTTCTGTTCAAGGATTCTGTGTCTATTTGATTGATCAGATCCTATTCTGCAGAAGGCCGTAGCCCCTGTTGCAATTACAAAGCAACGGCTGAAATGTGCATTTGGTCTTGCACTCATTTGCTAGATGTCTGGTACGTGTTGTTTTCATGTAATCTGAGCCAGCTAGGGCTCATTCAGTCCAATATAATTGTTTCACAGCATTGTGAGCCTAACCTACGAAACACTTTTCATTATCCTGCTTGAACTGCACTCGTACCTTTCATTTCTGTGTGCAGTATTTGTGTTAGTTGAAAACCAATGACCGAGTGGGTGGTGGGAGTGATTATACCCAACGGCGACATCAGATATTAATGAACAGGTTTTAATGCAAGCATTTGAGCTACTTTATTGCCAAGCTTTTACACTGTTAGATCCCCATTGACCCATTATGTTTATGTAAAAAGAAGAAATAAATGTGCACTTAGTCATAAGCTTTCCTTAAATATTCCTATTACTAGGGCGAATAAGCTGTTTTTGAATTTTTAATCCATTAGAAAGGGGTGAAGAGAGCTCTACGAAATTTAGTCTGAAGACTAGGTTTGGGTATAGAAACAATTTCCGTGCCTCGTTTGAATCTACCGTTTCATTCCAATAGTAAAAGATGCATTCTCTGATGAGTGATGATGCACTTTCTACCCCCAACAAAACTTTCATTACGTTTTTGCTGAAACTTGGATGTAGGACGGCACAGTAGTTGGCACTGTTGCTTCACAGCTCCAGGGTCCCAGGTTCGATTCCTGGCTTGGGTCACTGCCTGTGCGGAGTCTGCACGTTCTCCCTGCGTCTGCATGGGTTTCCTCCGGGTTCCTCACAAGTCCCGAAAGACGTGCTGTTAGGCGAATTGGACATTTTGAATTCTCCCTCTGTGTACCCGAACTGGCGCCCGAGTGTGGCGACTAGGGGCTTTTCACAGTGGCTTCATTGCAGTGTCAATGTAAACCTAATTGTGACAATAATGATTATTATTATTACTTCATGTACCTTGCAGTAGGATGGCTTCTGAGGCAAAGTCTCGTAATGCAGCAAGCTTGCTTTTTCAGGCTGATGCACCTTCTTGGTTGAGTGTCCGAGGAGCTTTTACTTTTTGTATCTAATCGTGCTGTAATTTGGGTGTGTTGCCATTCCAGACACACTGTGATAGCATCTATGTTTCTCATGACCCACCTTAAAATAAAGGATTCATTTAAATTGTTGTGTGGGGTGGAGGGTGAAGTCTGCACCATGACTTTGTTATAAGTAGAAACCTATTGCTCCCAAACTTTCTTGTCTCAAATCATTTAGCTTTATTTTAATCATTGCATGACTCCCCTCTTAACCCTATCAAATATAATTGTGACTCATGTACTTGCAGACTCATTCCAGATTCAGTTAAGTTTGTACGTCTGTAAAAATGTCACGTTTCTGAGTGCATTTAATTTTAACCAACATTCAGAAAAACAAAGCTCATGGAATTTTCTTGATTTACTTTGTGAAACCTGTACGCTCACCAGTTATGACATTTTGACTGCCTTTTAATCCCCACTGCTCGCACTGTTGACGGCACATTGGTAGGAGTACAATTACAGGTTTGCGCTTCTGGCTTGTGCAGTACTCTGCTCATGAAGTCATGTTGGCAGGTGGTGAGAGGTATTGCAGCTCAACCTGGTGTTGTACTCTCCCAATGTCAAGACGGGCACTTTCCAGCAGGTGTGACTCCTTTGTTAACATTAATTGCATTGTGGGCTCTTGTGATATTGTAACTACGGACCTGGCTGTGATTTGCTGACTTAAAGACTGACCTGCATAAAACATCACGTCAAACTCAATGAGTTGTCTGGGACTTGGGGTGTATAAGTTAATGTATTGCACAGAGATAGCATAATGAGCACCGTATTCCTTATTCTGGTGGGAAATGTCCTAAAATTAAACTGGAAAATTTTACCCTTCGACCTCTTAACAAAACGTCAATTGAGTTTGCACAAACTTAAAAAGTGTTTGTAAAATTGTTATATATGCAATTACCAACAAATGGACAATTTTATTTCTATTAAAAATGTAATGAAATGAAATGAAAATCGCTTATTGTTACAAGTAGGCTTCAAATTAAGTTGAAAAGCCCCTAGTCGCCACATTCCGGCGCCTGTTCGGGGAGGCTGTTACGGGAATTGAACCGTGCTGCTGGCGTGCCTTGGTCTGCTTTTAAAGCCAGCGATTTAGCCCTGTGCTAAACGGCCCCTAATGCTGGGTGCCACGGTGGCACAGTGGTTAGCATTGCTGCCTCATGGCGCTGAGGTCCCAGGTTCGATGCTGGCTCTGGGTCACTGTTCGTGTGGAGTTTGCACATTCTCCCCGTGTTTGCTTGGGTTTCGCCCCCACAACCCAAAGATGTGCAGGCTAGGTGGATTGGTCACGCTAAATTGGCCCTTAATTGGAAAAAATGAATTGGGTACTCTAAATTTATTTTAAAAATGTAAATTTTTATTTATTTTTAAATGTAATGCTGACTTCCGGTGGCGTTTGCAAGCGGGTTGGCCGCATCGAGAGGAGCTCCCGCCGGTGGCCACTATTTGCGGCCCTTTCGGGGGTTTCCCCGATTCTTTGCGCCCCCCCCCCCCCCCCCCCCCCCCCCCCCCCCCCGATTATTGTCGGCCTTTGGGGCTGTCCCGGGCGTCAAGCGGGGCCAGTTTGAAAACCGGCGAGGAACCCTGCTCGGGCGGCTGGTGCTGAGGCGTCGGGCCCAGCGCACGCAGAGGTCGGAGAAGCGAGGGCAGAGCTAAACAGAGGTCGAGGCGGCAGGCCCAAAGCCAGGTGTAGGTGAGATGCCTCACATCGGGTGGCTCCCGCCTAGAATGTTGTAAGACTACTGAAGTCCGGTCCCAGGGGAATTCTGGAGGAATGCAAAAAAGAAGAGAAAGAAGTTTTAAAGTAACTTGGTGAAAGTTTTTTTTTCTTTTTTGGAGGAAGAATGTTTTGTTTTTCTATTTAAAAAAAAAAAAAAAAGATTGAAGAAGGAAAGAAGGGTGGGGGGGAAAAAAGGAAAAATAATAACTCGTTAAAGCATGCAAAAAGCAGCGTTGAAGAAGGGAGGAAACGCGGGCTCGCCGTTGAATGTGAGGACCAGCAAAAGCGCTGACAAGATGGCGGAGGCCGGACCGCACGGTGGAGCCACACTACTTACGGTGGAGAAGATGACCGAGGTGTTGGCGGTGGAACTGGAAAGGCAGTTTGCGAGGCACATGGAGGCTCTGAGGAAGGAGATGGCGGTCGCATTGAAGTCATTGGTGGAGGAGGCAATCGCTCCGGTGAGGGTAGCTGTGGCAAAGACATCGGACGAGGTGAGAGAGCAGGGCGAGAAGATGAAGGAAGTGGAGGAGGCCGTGTCACAGCACAGCGACCAGTTCACCTTGATGGGGGTTGAGCTGCGGACGGTGGTGGAGGTCAACAGAGGACTCCGAGCAAAGCTCGAGGACTTGGAGAACCGCTCGAGGCGGCACAATCTGAGAATTGTGGGCTTGCCCGAAGGGACAGAGGGCCCAAGGCCAACAGAGTACTTCACTAAGAAGTTGGCGGAGTTGATGAGGGAGGGTGAGAACGCCTCCCGGTATGAGCTGGACCGAGCTCATCGGTCATGAAGGCCAGAGTCCAAAGTGAATGAGCCGCTAAGAGCAGTAATTATCTGCTTCCATAAGTGCTGCATGAAGGAGGAGGTGTTAAGCTGGGCGAAGCAGAAGCGCGAGGTGCAGTGGGATGGTGCTGGAGTTTGGATCTACCAGGACTTGACCGTGGAGTTGGCAAAAAGACGAGCGGCGTTCGGGCGAGTGAAGGCGGCACTACAAAAAGGGGGTGCGATTTGGTATGGTAACCTGGCGAAGCTGAGTGTGACGTATGATGCCAAAGACTTTTATTTCGAGACAGCGGAGGCGGCTGAGGCATTCGTGAGGGCAGAAGGCTTAGGACAGACGTGAGGAGCGGAGCTGGAAGAGAGACTGTGATTGGGGAGCTGGAAAATTTATAAATGCTATAACTTTTTACTGACGTGTATTGTAATTTACTTCACTTCACACTGTTACAGAGTTCAAGTTATTGTTGTGTTGATTGGCATTCTGTGTAGCGACGGTTGTACCTTATTTTAGGAATGGTATGGGTTGGATTTTTGCTTTTTCTTTCTCTGGGACTGGGTGGGAGGGGACGGTATACATTGGCGGGGGGAGCCACCCGCGCTAGCTAACTAAAGTCGGCTAGTGAACGGAGGTGAGAGGAGGGCTGCGGACGTTGGAGCCTGGTTAGCAGGCTTCGATGGGCCTACGGAGGGGGGGGGGGGGGGGATTGATGCTGGGAGATATTTTTTCGAGAGGAAATAGAGGGGGGGGGGGGGGGGGGGGGGGGGGAGGGTTTCCATGTTAATAATGGATGAGGGAGGGTCAGGCTCATGGGGCGGGGCCCGGTGATATGATGATGGTGGATAAGAAGGGCGAGGGGGATGAGAGACCCCTAGTTAGGATAGTCACGTGGAAGGTGAGGGGGTTAGGAGGTCTGGTCAAGGGTGCCTGCTCATCTTAAAAGTTTGAAAGCCGATGTAGCAATGCTGCAGGCGACTCACTTGAGGGTGAAGGACCAGGTGAGACTTAAAAAGGGCTGGGTTAGTCAGGTGTTTCGCTCTGGATTTGATGGAAGGACTCTAGGGGTAGCTGTAATGGTCAGCAAAAGAGTACGCTTCCAGATGGAGAAGGTGGTGGTAGATCAAGGGTCTAGATGTGTGCTTGTGGCAGGGGCGCTGGAGGGGAGATTAGTGGCGCTGTTAAGTGTATACGGTCCCAATTGGGACGATGTGGGATTCGCAAAGGTGATGTTTGGGGCCATCCCCGACTTGGGGGGACATGAACTGATATTGGGGGGGCACTGGAACTTGGTGCAGGAGCCAAGGTTGGACAGGTCACAGCCGCGCTCGCTGGTCCCATTGGGGGGCAAAGGCGTTGGCTGGGCTAATGGTGGAAATGGGAGGGGTGGACCCTTGGAGGTTTCTCGTTTTTCTCAGCAGTCCATAAGGTATACCTGCGGATCGACTTTTTCGTGGTGGGGAAGGCTTTGCTGGCTGGGGTTAAGGGGTCGGAATACTCTGCAATTGCAGTGTCAGATCATGTTCCGCATTGGGTGGATGTGGTGCTGGAGAAGGGGGTAGCGCAGAGGCCGGGGTGGTGTTAGATGTGGGACTTTTGGGGGAACCAAGGGTTCTGTGACAAAATTGAAAAGGTAATGGAGGAATATGTAGGTTTCAACTGTCTGGGTGAGGTGTCGAAGGCAGTTGTCTGGGAGGCTCTAAAGGCGGTGGTGAGGGGTGAGGTGATTTTGTTTAAGGCCAGGGTGGACAAAGAGGAGAGGTTGGAGCGGCAGAGGGTAATAGATGAGATGTTGGAGGTAGATGGGAGTTATGCAGAAGATGGGGACCCAGAGAAGCTGGAATAGACAAAGGAACTACAGGCGAGCTTTGACCGACTATCTACCAGGAAAGCGGTGCGCCAACTGAGATGAGCAAGGGGTGCAGTTTACGAACATGGAGTATGTTAGCAGGTCAGCTCCGGAGGGAGGCAGCGATAAGAGAAATTGTTCAGGTGAGGATAGGGCAGGGAAGTTGGTGGTGGCTCCGGATCTGATTAACAAGGTCTTTGAGGAATTTTATGAGAGGTTGTACAGGTCAGAGCCACCTGGGGTAGACCGGGAGATGCAGGAATTTCTAGATGGGTTGGAGTACTCGAGGCTAGGGGAGGGGGACACGGCTACATTAGAAGGAGCGATAGTGGAGCAGGAGATAAAGGATACGATTGGGAGGATGCAGTCGGGGAAGGTGACCGGGCCGGATGGGTTTCCGGTGGAATATTATAAAAAATTCAAGGATAAGCTGGCACCCCTGATAGGGATGTTTGAGGAGGCGATAGGGAAGGAGGTGTTGCCACAAACTTTGGGGCAGGCATCGATTTTCCTGTTGCTAAAAAAAGATACGGATCCGACGGAGTGTGGACGCAAAAGTATCTGCGAAGGTACTGGCGGGTAGGCTGGAGGAGTGCCTCCCGAAGATGATAGGTGAAGATCAGACGGGGTTCGTGAGAGGGAGGCAGCTCTTTTCAAACGTAAGAAGGGTATTGAACGTCGTTATGGCACCGGCGGCGGAAGGGAACAGAGGTGGTGTGGCATTGGACGCTGAGAAGGTGTTTGACCGGGCGGAATGGGGGCACTTGATGGCAGTTCTGGAGTGGTTTGGGATTGGACCAAGATTTGTGAACTGGGTAATGCTATTATATAAGGAGTGTCTGCACAAACAACATCAGCTCGAGATACTTTTCTCTCCACCGTGGGACTAGGCAGGAATGTTTTATGTCCCCCCTGCTGTTTGCACTCGCGATTGAGCCGTTGGCCATCGCATTAAGAAGCTTGAGGGTATGTAAAGGAATAGTGCGGGGGGGGGGATAGAGCATAAGGTGTCCTTGTATGCCGATGACTTGCTGTTATACGTGTCGGAACCAAGTGTGTCGATAGGGGGAATATTGGAGCTGCTTCGAGTGGGTCTTTCTCTGGGTACAAACTAAATCTAGACAAAAGTGAGTATTTTTTGGTGTCTCGGTCGGCGGTGGGGGCAGGGTTGGGGTGGCTGCCATTCTGTAGGGCAGGACTCACTTTAGGTACCTGGGGGTGCAGGTTGCCCGGGAGTGGAGGGGTTCCGCAGGTACAACATCTCGCGTTTGGTGAGGAGAGTGAAAGCTGATCTGGCAAGGTGGGATGGTCTCCCTCTGTCACTGGCGGGTCGGGTACAGGCGGTTAAAATGAACGTGTGGCCGCGATTTCTGTTTATTTTCCAATGCCTGCCGATTTTCCTGCCAAAGGCTTTTTTCAGCGAGATTGAGGGAAGGATTACTTCGTTCATATGGCGAGGGAAGCTGGCCAGAGTTAGAAAGGTGCTGCTACAGAGGGGAAGGCAGGCAGGGGGTTTGGGTCTTCCGAACCTGATGTATTACTACTGGGCGGCGAAAGTGGAGAATGTGTGGAGCTGGGTCAGAGGGGTTGATTCCCAGTGGGTCAGAATGGAGGAGAGTTTGTGCAGGGAGTCGGGATTGAAAGCACTAGCAACAGCGCCGCTCCCGATGGCCCCGGGGAAATACTCAGGGTGTCCGGTAATATAGCTTCATTGAGAATTTGGAGGCAGTTTCGTCAACACTTCGGGTTGGGGGCAGGGTCAAGGGAAATGCCGATTCGGTGGAACCACCGATTTGAGTCAGGGAAGTGGGATGGAAATGGAAGGACAAGGAAATTAAGACACTAAAAGATTTGTCTCTTGGGGGTCGGTTTGAAGGATTGAAGGAGCTGGAAGCGAAGTATGGGCTGGAGCAGGGGGAAATGTTCAGATATATGCAGGTTCGAGATTTTGCCAGAAAGGGTGCTCCGGAGAGTGAATGCCTCCACCTCGTGCGCGAGGTTGGGGCTGATACAGAGCACACCTTACGAGAGCGAGGATGAGCCAATTCTTTGAAGGAGTAGAAGACGTGTGTAAACATTCCGGGGGGGGGTGCGGTGGCTAATCACGTTCATATGTTTTGGTCCTGTCCAAAGCTAGAGGATTACTGGAAGGAGGTTTTTGAGGTCATTTCTAAAGTGGTGCACGTGAAACTGGACCTGGGCCCGGGCCCGGGAGGCCATATTCGGGGTGTCAGACCAGCCAGGGTTGGAAACGGGCGCGGAGGCAGATGTTACAGCCTTCGTCTCGTTGATCGCCCGAAGGCGGATCCTGATAGGTTGGAGAGCAACCCCTCCACCCTGTGCCCTGGCGTGCGGGGGGACCTGTTGGAATTCTTCACTCTTGAGAAGGTTAAGTTTGAACTGAGGGGAAGGATGGAGGGGTTCTACAATTCATGGGCGTTATTCATGTTGCACTTTCAAGAACTGGATAACGTCGAACATTAGTTGGGGCGTGTGGATGGGAGGGTTGGGGGAGGGGGGCTGTGTGTGTTGATGGCGACTATGGGTGATCCCTATTTCCTTTTTGTCATTTGTTTGTGCGGACATGTGGGCTAATGTTTGGGGTTTGGTGGGAGGATGGGGTCGTTGTTATTGATATGGGGATTGACATATTTGTTACTGATTATTGTTTATTGTTGGTGGGTGTAAATTGGAGAAAATGTGAAAAAGGAGAATAAAAAATATATAAATTTTTTTTAAAATTTAAAAATGTAATACTGACTGAAGCAATGTTCAACATCAACTCTGTACATGTATGAAGCTGTCTTAGCTTTCTTTTTGTATTTCCTTCTCAGTAAAGCATTGTTTTTCCTGGTCTGTAGAGATGTGAACAGCTCATCCAAATATTTTACGCAATTTTATATTTTTGGCAAGCCAGCTAGAGGAAGTTAAGTCCCAGAGGTTACCTTTTCTCTTTGACACTGGAAAGTGGAAAAAAATGAAAATCGCTTATTGACACAAGTAGCCTTCAAATGAAGTTACTGTGAAAAGCCCCTAGTCACCACATTCCGGCGCCTGTTCTGGGAGGCTGGTACGGGAATTGAACTGTGCTGCTGGCCTGCCTTGGTCTGCTTTAAAAGTCAGCTATTTAGCCCAATGTGCTAAACCAGCCCCTTAGTGTGCTAAACATGCCCCTTGGGGGAGCAGGAACATCGAGTGCCCTGAGTTACCATCACTCGGAATTGACCTGTTGCAAGTGGCAGATCAAAATCTGACTTTACGTTTTACTACTTTTGTGGGCGTAGACCGTTTAGCTTTTCTTTTATCCTAGGTGTAAAACCTGATTGCAGTTCCCCATTGACTGTTGGGCTACTTGCTGTCACTGATGAGTGTCACATGCTTGTGTGAAAATCAGTGGGGGAAAGTTCATATAAAATGATACCTTGTGAGAGCAAATGAAGGTGTATTTATACAGTGCCTTATCTTTCAAATCCAGGCCCAGAGCAGTCGGTCTTTTCACAGCATGGAAAGTCACCTGAAGGATAGAACTCTGATTTCAGGCCTTTAAATATGGGGATAGATATACTCGGAATATTAAAATAGCGCATGTTTATTCTGGGATGTTTGTTGGTCCATTGCAACTCAAGTTGAAGTTCCTTGGAACAGGTCAATTCCGAGTGACTGTAACCCAAGGCACTTGATGTTCCTGCTCCCCCACCTCCTAAAATTCTGCTGCAAAAATGGACGAATCACGCATCAATAGACCCTGTCATAAAGTACAGCAGCACCCTCTCCAATAGTACCCTCTGCAGGGGAAAAAAATGTATTGCATGCCAGCATTTTTGTGGCGATGTAGGTTGTTTAATAGTGGAGCAGTGCAAAACAATACCCCAAATAACGTTGCATTGTTGTTCAGTTTAACGCAACACTGTCTGTACATTGCAGTTCACTGCAGGACACTGTATTCATTATTAGTCATACTCGTCACTGCTGACACCTTCATAATCAACAATATAATACAGTCCTCAGACTTACCACTCAATTGGTTCCTGAAAACCGCAGCATTGTAAATCAGAACACGGTTTTCCCATAGGAACGTTATTATAAATGGGGTTCCTGAACAAAGGCACGATATATGTTTGTGAGATCTCGCTTCTGTGTAAGAGAGTAGTGTATTTCTCATGATATAATCATGCTGACACTTTCAAAGACACTTCTATACTGTATCTGAGAAGTAATTTGCCTTTCCTGAGGCTGTGAAAGGGGGAATATAATTGGGAAAGACTAGCTGTTCACTGGCATGGTGGCATAAAGATGAAACGGGCCAGAATTCTCCAGCTGTTACGATTCTCTGTTCCCGCCGGCAGCGCACCCCTGTCTGCAGGTTCCCTGGCGGCGTGGGGTGGGCTTCAATGGGAAATCCCATTGACAGGCGGCGGGAAGGGAGAATCCCGCCGCTAGTGAACGGTGCAGCGCCGGGAAACACGGGGCTGGGGGGCAGGAGAATCCAGTCCAGGGTGTAATATATAAACGGAAGTGCCATTTGTTGCAACTCTAATTTTGTAAAGACGAGGACTGCCTGTAAAAGATAAAATGTTAGAATCACCTATAGGGGAGGGGAACATGAAATGGCCATTGTAGAGGGGGGTGACTGTGTGTGCACTTGAACATCTGATCTTTTATAATTGAATTTCCTGAGCTGAAAATGACCCAGAGATGGTGAAGGAACGGCGATATATTTCTAAGTCAGGGTGGTGAGTAACTTGGAAGGGAACCTCCAGGTGGTGGATTCCCAGGTATCTGCTGCCCTTTCCTCCTAGATGATGGTCGTGGGTTTGGAAGGTGCTGTCTGAGGAACCTTGGTAGTTACAGCAGTGCATCTTGTAGATGGTACACACGGCTGCCACTGTTCGTTGATAGTGGAGGAATTGAATATTTGTGGAAGGGGTACCAATCAAGGGGGATACTTTGTGCTGGATGCTGTTGAGTTGTTTGAATGTTGTTGGAGCTGCACTCATCCAGGCAAGTGGAGAGTATCCCATCTCACATCTGACTTGTGACTTGTAGATGGTGGACAGGCTTTGGGGGGGGCCAGTAGGTGAGTTACTCAGCGCTGGATTCCTAGCCTCTGACATCTTGTAGCCACAGTATTTATATGGCTAGCCCCGTTCAGCTTCTGGTCAATGATAATCCCCAGGGGGCAGTACGGTGGCACAGTGGTTAGCACTGCTGCCTCACGCGCCGAGGTCCCAGATTTGATCCCGGCCCTGGGTCACGGCCCGTGTGGAGTTTGCACATTCTCCCCGTGTCTGCGTGGGTTTCACCCCCACAACCCAAAGATGTGCAGGGTAGGTGGATTGGCCACGCTAAATTGCCCCTTAATTGGGAAAAAATGTATTGGGCACTCTAAATTTTTTTAAAAATGATAATCCCCAGGATATTGATAGTGGGGGATTCGGTGATGGTAATGCCATTAAATGACTCCTAAGTGTTTTCCTTGTTCCTCGTCCTGTTCAATATGTCCCTGTGGATGAGTTAATGAAAAAGATTCAAAGAGAAGTAATTTTAGTGCTCAAAGCTCAGATTTCTTCTAGATTATTAATTTTCATGAAACTAAGGATGTGCAAACTTATTTCAAGCTAGTAATTTGCAGTAATATTTTATCTGTATGCTTCTTGGCAACATTTTACAATATAGTTTATTTACAACGGCTCGCTCTTGTATGGGAGATTTGTCACACTGTAATGACGCCCTGTGCCAGTGGCTGCAATCTCACTTTTGGCTGTGGGGTTTATTTCCAGCACAGGAAGTTTACATTGGCAACTTCCGGTGTAAACGTATGAATTTATGGCAATGTTTCAAAATACAGATGGAATGCACATTAGTTTCCTCAGGTTAAATCAGGGAAATGGGCAAATAATTGCCCCCATTTTGTTACTTGGGTTTTCGTTAAAGTTTTGTTACATACTGGAATAACCTGTAATAACCAGAGGTTATTCATGAAGGCCCCCGTTTGACCCTCAACTGAGGTGTGGTGATCCTCGGGTTAAATCGCCACCAGTCAGCTGTCCCCCTCAAAAGGGACAGCCTATGGTCATCTGGCACTATGGTGACTTTACTTTTTATTACATACATTCAAACTCGGGATAGATAGCTTTATGATCTCTCAGGGAATTAAGGGGTTTGAGGAGCAGGCGAGAGAGTCGAGTTGAGGCAGAAGATTAGACATGAACAAACTGAATTGTGGAGCATTAGGTGAGACATGAACACATGGAATTGTCGAGAGGCTGCATGGTCTATTCCTTTCACTTGTGCATCACCATCAGCCGGCACAATTGAGGAACATTTCAAAACAAAGTTGTTTAAAATATTGCTTTAAAAATGTTCCTTGACTTACTTAACCGTATAGTTGGATTAGAACATTGAACATACAGTGCAGAAGGAGGCCATTCGGCCCATCGAGTCTGCACCGACTCACTTAAGCCCTCACTTCCACCGTATCCCCGTAACCCAATAACCCCTCCTAACCCTTTTTGGTCACTAAGGGCAATTTAGCCTGGCCAATCCACCTAACCTGCACTGTCTTTGGACTGTGGGAGGAAACCTGAGCACCCGGAGGAAACCCACGCAGACATGGGGTGAACGTGCAGACTCCGCAGACAGTGACCCAGCGGGGAATCGAACCTGGGACCCTGCCGCTGTGAAGCCACAGTGCTATCCACTTACGCTACCGTGCTGCGCAATGCGGCTTAAAATAGATTTTTAAAATGCTTTTAAATAGTATCGGTGAACTTGAAAAGTCTTGGGCCTGAAGCTCTAACGCTTTCCCTCTCCGCAGATGCCATGAAACCTCCTGAGTAATTGCAACATTTTCTGTTTATATTATACATTACCTGCCCCTTGTTTAAGGGGGGGACTTAACGCAATAAATAATGAATTGCTGTTTTCCTCTTTTAAATTCCCTCAGCCTCTGAAAGATGTGGTTCCTCGTGTTGAGAAGGGTTACAAAATGGATCCACCTGACGGATGCCCGGCTGCTGTTTACGAGTTGATGAAGTGGTGCTGGGAGCTTGACCCAGGTCGAAGGCCAACGTTCAAGCAGTTGAGGGAGAAGCTACAGGAAGCCAGAAATAAGGAATTGTACCTGTGACACCAGAATGCCCATGGAACTTCTTATTTTTAAAAACAAAAACTGCTCAACATTAAACCAAGAGTGCTGAGACTTTTACAAAGCAATCTTCTTTAAAAAAAAACGAACTCTGCATATCATGGCCTTGTGATTCATCTCTTCCCCCCCCCCCCCCCCCTCCAGTGTGATGCAACACAGTCCCCCTTTATCCCCATTAAAGAAGCATGCTTAAACACCTTTGTCAAGTCCTTTGGTCCTTGTGGTGATTGTTTTGTGCCAAGTGCCTCCAGCCACAAAGACGGTGCTTATTTGCTTCTCTATACTCCGCAATGTGTTTCTACCAAAATGCAATTCACAATGAGGTTTGGTGACAAGATGTTTTTTCTTAACCAGCGTAACACAGTTTTGTGTAATTTTTTTTGCTTTCCAGTCTAAATTTGCTTAGCCAGATTTTTTTAATACTTGTAGTTTTTTTTTATAAAATGAAAAAGGGTGTTCAATTTATTTTTTACGTTCTGTAACATTGCACAGATTTGACAAACTCGTTGCATGTCGTGTGGGAGGCGTTCATTTCTGTCAATGCGTTACACTCATTTTAGCTGCCACGGGTGATATTAAATAAACCATTCCATATGACCAGTTCTAAATGGCTGTTACGTTTTGATTTGGAATTTGAATGTGGAAAAATAAATTGTGCTGCTGTCTTTGTCCTGTTTCCTCTGTTTGTAGACTCGCTGAACTCAACCGAGGGAGGACTGGAATGGCTTTACTGGATACCACCAGACTCTGCGGTGTGCCTCTGCAGACAGCTGGTAGCAAGAACTCCAGTGCAACCAGAGATTGAGTTGTTGCCAAAGGGAATTTCATTCCAACCTTATTTGTCTGTAGGTAGTAGAACGTAGGTCTTTCTGCTCAGAGGTGCACTCTTGACGCCTGTAGCTTAGAAAGACAGGGAAGCTCGTGGAGGATAAAGGTACATTCGCAACTTGAGATGTGGGGAGTTCTGGAAAAACATAACCGATTTGACATGATTTAAAAGCTTCATTTGTATTTTGAGTTCCCTATTTGCCGTTTTGATCAGGCGTGTGGGAGATTTCTGTCTCTTCCCACTTGTCCAGTGAATGTGCCAGATCCAGCTGCATTCATTGTCTTGTCAATAGGGCGCGATCTCGGTGACTGTCTGAATGCTGGAGACATTCTGATGCCTGTTTCCTTAAGTGGAGTGAGAGAGAGGATATTAGGTAACCAGCCCGAAGAAGAAATTCAGAACAGGCTTTCAAGGTAGTATTTCCAGCATTTGAACTGGAATTCAAGACAAAAGAGAATTTCTGGTTGGCTTATATAATTGAAATGATTGCAGGATGAGGGATGGATTATTTTAAGCCAGAATTTCACCTTCTGTCTGGTAATCCTCTTGCAGTGGTATGTCTGCACAGACCGTGGATGAGGACAATATCAGACTCTACACCTCAAAACAGCCCGCCACTGTTCCCTGCCTCGGCCTGAGGTGCCAGAGCTTTGTTGCTGACCTGAAACTCTTCGGGAGAGAAGGGAAGGAAAATAGCAACAAAAAAAATCAAACCTGAATTGTATTGATATTGTTATTGAAGATATTATTGGCCAGGTTAAAAATGCATGCAGTCAATTAGATTAGCGTTATTAAGAATTGAGCATAATTAAGTGTATGGGTCTAAAGTCTAGCCTCTAAATATTTAAAGTGGTGAGGCAATTGGTTTCATGGTCAATAGGTTAATGAACCAGTTTAAAATGTGATGCTATCATCTTGGCCAGGTTTCCACACGCCTCTGCAATAATTTGTTTACATTTTTACTCTTCTGGTTTTTATTTACATTCTCTGCACTGTGGCTAGAGTTTTTTTTTTAACCCTGTTTTTTCAACTGCGTTATGCCTTTCACGTCAGTTTACTAGTTGTGGGATTCAGGTTAGGGTATCTCCACTCGGGTCGTCATATTACTGGATTAGTCATCCAGAGAACTGGACTAACGATCCGGAGACCAGAGTTCAAATCCCGCCACTACTGCTAGAACATTTAAAGTTGATGTATTAAATGAACCTTGAATAAAAAGCTAATACCAGTAATGTGGACCACAAAACTACCAGATTTTGTAAAGGCTGATGCACTGAAGCCTTATGGGGAAGGAAATTTCCCACCCTTGCTCGGTCTAACCCGCATGTGGCTGCAGACGCACAGCACCATGGCTGGGCGCCCTCTGAAATGGCCTAGCAAGCCACTCGATTGTATCTAATGTGATGGCTCAACATGATCTTGAGCACAGGTGGGGGGGGGGGGGGAGCAATGCCCCACCGTCCTGTGAATGTAATTTAAAACAAAAGATGTGACACCTTCAGCCGTAAGCTATCCTGTATCAGGATCTACAAAAGTGGCGGGGGTGTGCGTTTAAGACAAAAATCAGTCACGATCATATTGAATGGCAGTGCAGGATCGATGGGTCAAATAGCCGACTGCTCCTGGTTCTCACGGCTGTGTTTACTGCCGCTGCGCATCACGGCGGTACACCAGCAATGTGCCCCGACTCCACCTTAAATAGTTGCTCCGCCCTTTGTATCTGTGCCTTAGGCTGTGTGGACCCTAAAGCCCTCTCTTTTAAGATGCTCATTGGATTCTTTGGCCAAACTTTTTGTCAGCTGTCTTAATATCTCCTTCTGTAACTTGGTGTAAAATTTTGTTTGCTAACGCTCCTGTGAAGTGCCTTGATGTTTTACATCATTAAAGGTGGTCTGTAAATGCAAGTTGTTTTTTATTTCGTTTTGTTTTCAGCGACAATTCCGTGGCATTATGGTGCTCGTTGAGAGTAATTTTATTCATATTAAACTCAAATCCAATTGAACACTCGTTCTATTATTAATCCTCTAGTCACATAACCACTACATTCCTGTACCCATATTTATCAGCGACGTCGTAAAGCTGTTTGGGCTCTGACCACGTTTTAAATACAATGGGGGAAGAGAGAGACCATTATGAATGTTGATATTTTTGTCTCGGCTCCTCCACATTTTTGGTAAGTGTTTTAAGGAAAGTAACATTGCAATTGGGAGCACGCGGTAATAATCTTTATTGTCACAAGTAGGTTTACACTAACACTGCAATGAATTTACTGTGAAAAGTACCTCGTCGTCACACTCCGCCGCCTGTTCGGGTACACGGAGAGGGAATTCAGAATGTCCAATTCACCCAACAAGCACGTCTTTCGGGACTTGTGGGAGGAAACCGGAGCACTCCCAAGGAAACCCACGCAGACCCGGGGAGAACGTGCAGACTCCGCACAGACAGTGACCCAAGCCGGGGCACTCGCACAAAAGATTATTCATCTTGTATTTGTATAAGGTGCAAGGTTTTGAACCTGAAATTAAACAGCTGAACGTGGAGCGGAATTTCATAATTAAAATCACCAACTGTTCAATGAGTTTCGCAAAACAATTCAAATTATTTCTCATGGGTATCACTTGGGTAACAATTTGAGTCAATTTTCTCCCAGTTTCCTTTTATCTAGCTGGCGTATTGAAATTTGAACCTAGTTTTTAATACTGCTGATGTTCGAATCAAAGTATGGATAATTTACAATGGTTTTAATTATGCAAATAATTGTTTGTAACTTGCTTCAAATGTACAGCCAGTCACCAGGAGGAATTAGCTACAGGAGTTTTTATTTCAGCTGTTGCTCTGCTTTGCTAGAATTCCTGACTGGGAGCAGAGGGATGCAGAGAATGACATGGCTGGCACAGTTGCTTCACAGCTCCAGGGTCCCAGGTTTGATTCCCAGCTTGGGTCACTGTCTGCGCGGAGTCTGCACCGTCTCCAGTGCCTGCGTGGGTTTCCTCCTGATGCTCCGGTTTCCTCCCACAGTCCAAAAAATGTGCAGGTTGGGTGGATTGGCCGTGATTAATTGCCCTTCGTGTTCAAAAAAGGTTAGGTGGGGTTATGGGGATAGAGTGGAGGCGTGGGCTGAAGTAGGGCCCTCTTTCCAAGGACCGGTGCAGACTTGATGGGCCGACTGGCCTCCTTCTGCACTGTAAATTCTATGATTCAATTCTATAATTACTGAACAATAGCAGGAACATGTACCCCAAACCAATCCCCCGACCCCCTCAACCATACCTAATGTTTCCTATTTGTAATCTACTGGTGCACAGCACATCCTCCAGCCACTGCTGCAACTTACTTACAAGAGAAAGTAAGTATCTTAGCGTGATCGATTCAACTCTTTCAGGACCCAGATGCACCATTTGCATCTTAACATTATTTTCTTCCATTGCTTTGTTGTTAGTAACACGTTAAAATCAAATGTTTTAGTTGGTACTCGAGACGAACGTTGATTCCTAGCCTGAGCTGGTAACAGTTTGGCTGTTTTTGATTCCACCTTACCTGACTGAGGGGGTGTTCAGCTCAACAAGAGTTCACGCATGTTACTTGAGTGCTAACTTTCTGAAAAAGGTCCATGTGGTGTTTGCACATTCTCCCTGTGTTTGCGCGGGTTTCGCCCCCACAACCCAAAGATGTGCAGGCTCGGTGGATTGGCCACGCCAAATTGCCCCTTAATTGGAAAAAATTAATTGGGTATTCTAAATTATAAAAAAAAAAAAAACTTTCTGGAAAAGCACCATGTACAAACTTTGGTTGAGGAAAGGGTTACGTATGGCTGTGATGTTCCCCACATTCAGCAGCCACAGTCCACCAGAATGTACAAATGGGAACAATGCTCAGATAGGCAATCAGCAGGGTATACTGTTTATTTGGACAAGGGGGAAATTTTGTGATTTGCCCTGTCACTATTTTCCATAGCCGCAGCACTCCACAAGATGAGCACTCTGATTCTGGTCTCCTGTGCAGAACCTTCCTTCACTCTACAGTTGGTGAATGGAGCTTTTTGTCACCTCAGCTGTGCTCTGCATTTCCCTCCTTAAACTCTACCCCTGCGTCTACTCGTATGCCCTTTATAAAACCCATCTTCTGATCTAGCCTTGGGTTGCCTTACCCTGGCAGCTTTCCAATGGTCTTTACTTGTTTTGTGTATTCCAGGCACACACTACGTTTATGGTTAGACGAGTGAGTGGGCAGTTGTCCCAATACGTTGGGGATCTCTGAACAACAATTTAATGTTTCTAAGGCAAGAAAGTATTTTTTTTCTTTAAAGACTAAGTTCAACTTAATTTATGAAGACCAAAGAACTGAAAGTCATGGAAATGAATAGATGAAAGGTTTCCATAAACCAGCCAACAAACTCCTCAGGATAGAAAATCAATTATTTGCTTCAATGTAACGCAAGGACACCTAACAATTGTTGCAATCCAGGGTTATGGTGGTAATTCCATTAGTTTTTTTTTTAAAAAGGAGATTGCGTTGGGGTTGGGGTTTGCACGAGG
Source organism: Scyliorhinus torazame (assembly GCF_047496885.1). NCBI lineage: Eukaryota > Metazoa > Chordata > Chondrichthyes > Carcharhiniformes > Scyliorhinidae > Scyliorhinus > Scyliorhinus torazame. Next base: position 12,436,839 of record NC_092736.1, on the reverse strand, counting down.
GTGGAGTCTAGAGTAGCTCGCCTGAAAAGGATTTCAGTGTGGTGGACTGAAAACTCTTACGACTCTGTTGAGGTGTGTTATCAAGTACAGTCGGTACAGTACCCTAGTCCTTGTGCTGATCCAGTAACCCTGAAATCATGAGTATACATCATAAGCATGTTTGTGGAACACATTCAATTCCTAAAGAATTCCTGCAGGTCTATCACATTCTTTCCTCTAATCTTCAAGTTATCTAAAACACCACTCGCTGCCTGTGTGCTTGCTCGCACCAAGTCCTGTCCACCCATCCCCTGTGAGCTTGGCTCCTGGTCAGCTTCGCCTTGATTGTAAAATTCTCAACTTTGTTTTCAAATCCCTCCATGGCCTCATCCATCCCTAGCTCTGTCACCTCCTCCAGCCCCACAACCCTACAAGATATTTGTGCTCATCTCATCCTGACCTCGAGCATCCCGGATTTTAAATCTTTCCAACGCTGGCAGCTGCGCCTTCTGCTTTCAAGATCCTAAACCCTGGAATTGCCTCCCGTAAACCTTTCTTCTACTTTTTTCCGACTCTCCTTAAAACCTTCCCCTTTGACTGCCATCTTCCTAATATTGGCTCTAACCAACTTTGCTTGAAGTGTCTTGGGATCGGGGCTGGTTTAGGTCCGGGCTAGACAGCTGGTTTGTGATGCAGAACAAGGCCAGCAGCGCAGGTTCAATTCCCGTACCAGCTTAACCCGAACAGGCGCCGGAATGTGGCAACTCTGGGCTTTTCACAGTAACTTCATAGTTGTCACAATAAAAGATTGTTAAGTCACTAAATGAAAAGAAATTATTGCTGATTTTCAGCAAAGGGAATGTCATCCCAATGCAACGTTTTTGCCCCTTGATCCCGTGGGCAACTAGGGAAGGGCAATAAGTGTTGCCGTACCCCTGTTGCCACATCCCGAGGACAAATTGTAAAAAAAAAAAGCCCAAAAAGGCATTGTAGACCTGTTCATGCCCCTGATTCTTATAGATGAAGAAGCACGGTGGAGCAGTGGGTTACCCCTGCTGCATCACGGCGCCGAGGTCCCAGGTTCGATCCCGGCTCTGGGTCACTGTCTGTGTGGAGTTTGCACGTTCTCCCCATGTTTGCGTGGGTTTCGCCCCCACGACCCAAAGATGTGCAGGCTCGGTGGATTGGCCACGCCAAATTGACCCGTAATTGGAAAAAATGAATTGGGTACTCTAAATTTATAATTTAAAAAAATAGATGAAGACGGTAACAGGCATCTCTATGGGACCAGGGAGAAGTCTGTTGTCTGGAAATAAGCATTTTGCTGGGATCACGTCCTTAACTGAATAATGACAGAAGGTTTTTGCTAAGATGACTTTGAAGCTGCTGGCAAGCTGCATGCAACATATGTCGTACAGATTAGATCAAATGTTGTGTTGTTGCTAATAGGCTTTACACTGTGATTGAATGCAGCAAAGGTCCTGTTCTTCAAACCAGAACACACTGCAAAAATATTTTGTTGATTTGTTTATGCAGCAAGGCTGTTAAAAGCTGATAATTTTTCATAACAGTTCTCTGTTGGAATGATCTCTCCCTTGCAGAGCAATGGTGTGAATGTTGTGGTCATGGACTCAAGTGACTGGGGGCAGCTAGGTAATTTGGACCTTCTGAATTCTTCCTCTTGTGTACCCGAACAGGCGCCGGAATGTGGCGACTAGGGGATTTTCACGGTAACTTCATTGCAGTATTGATATAAACCTTCTTGTGACAATAAAGATTATAATAATGAAAAGCCTCTATTCGCCACATTCCACCGCCTGTTCGGGTACACAGAGGGAAAATTCTGAATGTCCAATTCACCTAACAAGCACGTCTTTCGGGACTTGTGAGAGGAAACCCACACAGACACTGAGAACGTGTAGACTCCGCACAGACAGTGACCCAAGCCAGGAATCGAACTCTGGATCCTGTCGCTGTGAAGCAACAGTGCTATCCACTGTGCTACCATGCTGCCCATAAAAGATGCCAGTGGAGCTTCTGGACAGCTACAAAGCTCCTCGTCGGGAAATTGAATCCCGGTCTCCCACGTGACAGGCGGGGATACTAACCACTATACTAACGAGGATATTATTAGCTTCTCGGATCCAATTTTTTTTTTTTTGTTTGAGTACCATCATTAAGGTTACGGCTGACTGACATAAAAAAAAACTAAATAGCCGATTGATTTCCCCCTGGGAAGAGAAACCTGGCCTCCCCACTCTTCTGGCTACCTTTGTGACTCCAGTCCTACATAACGTGGTTGACCATTAAATGACCTCCATCGTCTGAGCCATTTTGTGGCTGTCTTCCTCCACGCTAAGAACTTCCTTTTTGAAAGAGAAGGAAATAAAGTAAAGGGCACAGTTCAAACTGATTTTATGTTCCTCTAACTTGTCATTTTATATGATACCAGCTCAGGTATAGGAAAAATGTCCGACTAAGAGAGGAGTGAGAAACCACCTCACACAGCAACAACAATATTTAAACTTACAAAAATGCTTTTTGTTTGTTTCCGTGTAATAGTAAACTTTAAATTTATAATTTTTAAAAAATGAATTGTGCGCTCTAAATTTATGATTATAAAAAATAAAAAAAAAAGAGTGCCCAATTCATTTTTTTCCAATTAAGGGGCAATTTAGCGTGGCCAATCCACCTATCCTGCACATTTTTGGATTGTGGGGCAGAACCCACCCACACACGGGGAGAATATGCAAACTCCGCACGGACAGTGACCCAGAGCTGGGATCGAACCTGGGACCTCGGCGCCGTGAGGCAGCAGTGCTGTCCATGCACCGCAGTGCTGCCGGTGTCATAGTAAACCTAATGTGTGCCGTCGAATTTGGGAGCAGAAATACTGAGCATCTCTGGGTACTAGGAATTACATTATTTGTTTTTAAAAAAAATTTAGAGTGCCCAATTCATTTTTTCCCAATTAAGGGGCAATTTAGCGTGGCCAATCCACCTATCCTACACATCTTTGGGTTGTGGGGCTGAAACCCACGCAAACACAGGGAGAATGTGCAAACTCCACACAGACAGTGACCCAGAGCTGGGATTGAACCTGGGACCTTGGCGCCGTGAGGCAACAGTGCTAACTACTGCACCACCGTGCTGCCCAGAAATTACATTATTGAAGTGAATGAGGAGGAAACTTTCAAGTTTTGCACTAAAATTTGGCTGTATATTCCCCTCGTATCTTCTCTCTCTGGTAACTCAAAGATTCGCCGAAGTTCAAAACATCAGAAGTCGCTGAAAAAATTTAAGTCTTTAAGTCTCCATCTCTGCTATCCCATTAGTACATTTTTTAAACTTTTTGATGGTGCAGAGGTGGCATTGCAGGAGTTAAAATGGATGGCTGTATTACTGACGTGCAAGATTGACCTCGGAAGTAAGGCCATCCTCCTGTTTAGCTCGTTCAATTAGGGTAAGAGAAATCAGGGTAACCGCTCTATGGCTGTTTAATTGTACTATCTTAATTTGTTTATGAGGAATATTTGTTTCCAGGTTTTTAAGTTGTTTCAGACTAGATTTCAAATGAGTTTATTCATGTCTGAAGTAACCTGAGAATTGATTTTAATTGCCTAGTCCTTTAGAGGAATATAATGTCCAAGTGGCAACTGCTCATTTTCAGACACCAATACAGCAATACGTGAGAGAAACTTTCAGAGTACTTCAGTACAGAGGCATCTGGGCGTCCTCGTGCATGAATCGCAAAACTAGTATGCAGGTACAGCACATAAAAAGGAAGGAAAACAGAGTTTTGGCATTTATTGTAAAAGGAATAGAGTATAAAAGCAGGGATGTATTGCTGCAACTGTACAAGGCATTGGTGAAACTGCACAGAGAGTACTGTACAGTTTTGGTTCCCTTGAGGAGGGATGTAGTTGCATTGGAGGCAGTTCAGAGGAGGTTCACTAGATTGATTCCAGAGGCGAGGGGTTTGTCTAATGAAGAGAGATTGAGCAGTTTCGGCCTATACTCTCTCGAGTTCAGAAGAATGAGAGGAGATCTAATTAAGATGTGTAAGATGATAAAAGGTATTATTGACAGAGTAGTCGTAGAGCGGATGCTTCCTCTCGTGGGGCAATCTAGAACGAGAGGTCATAGTTTTCGGATAAGGAGTAGCAGATTTAAAACGGAGGAGGAGAAATTACTTCTCTCAAAGGGTTGTGAATCTGTGGGATTCACTACCCCAGAGTGGGCTAGATGCCGGGACTTTGAGTCGATTTAAGGAGACGATAGATTTTTCATTCGTAATTGGTTGAAGGGTTATGGAGAACGGGCAGGCAAATGGAATTGAGATGAGAAGAGCCATGATTATTGAATGGCGGAGCAGGCTGGAGGGGCTGAATTGCCTAATCCTCCTAGTTCTTATGTTAATGCTGTCAGTTTTAACATGCTGTGCTTGGAAAATGGCCCAGATTAAAGATCCAACACACACAATACCTGATTTTCCAAATAATATTAAGGCAAAAATCGTATGACGATTCAAGTATAACAGAAGTTTGCTTTTAAAAACAATGGCTGGCTAAATTATTTGGTAATATCCCTGTACAATGAGCTTAGCACTGTGACTCATTAACATTTTCCCATCTGCCACGTAGCAGGTGTTATGAAGTGAACAGTGCCGAAGGAGGCCATTCGGCCCATCAAATGTGCACCGACCCCGAAAGAGCACCCTAACCTAGGCCCAATTCCCTGCCCTTTCCCCATAACCCCACCTAACCTGTATATCTTTGAACACTGAGGGGCAATTTTAGCAGAGCCAATCCATCTAACCTGCACATCTTTGTGGGAGGAAACCTGCGCAGATGGGGAGAAAGTGCAAACTCCACCCAAGGCTGGAATTGAACCTGGCGCTGTGAGGCAGCAGTTCGTGCCGCCCTAGATTCCTCTGGCCTCCTTTTACAATCGAGATTAAACCCGCCATATCTTTTCTAAATCTTTTAATGGCCTTCCGACTTAAGCTGTGTTGCACTTTTTGTGCCTTTATATAAAGCTGAATGAAACTTATAAAACGTTGTTTCCGCAGGCAGTTTGTTGGAATGAAAAGAGGAGTGGTAAAAACGATTGACAATAGTATAGTTAATCGTTGGGTAGCACAGAACTGAATATCGCTGGAAAAAAAGAGACATGCTATCGAATCTTTTCATCTTGCACTCATCTGGGCAGCTATGCAAAATAAACCGATTGTGCAATTCGTACTGCCAAACAAACAGTGCACTCTTCTCGTGCAGTATAAATTGTTGTCTTTTTCTGTTGATTTATCTTGTGTAACTGTCCTGGTAAATGGGTCAACGGTCACTTGGAAGTTTGAACTCATTTATAGCTTATGTGCATTTTCTAAGTTCTGATGCTCCTTAATTTGATTTTGCAAAGGAGAAAAGTGGAAGAATTGTCACCACAGGCCATTTATCTGGATAAAGACAGAGGGGGAAGAACCGTTCTTTGTGACATTAGGTTTTGCAAATTTTGGGGGTAATTAACTTTCAAAATGCATTCTTTATACTGCAGCTGTAAAGTGGGTCGATTTGCAATCTTTGCTTTCGAAAGGAAATCCGGCACCCCGGCTTGAGCCCACACCCACGATAGAGTTTTAAATCCTCCCACACCTCAACAGCAGTGATTGCAGCAGAGAAGACGGCTTGACAAATATCTGCAGGCGCAGGTTTACTTAATGAAATGTTACAGCAAAAGGTGCAGCCCCAGCAATTGAAAGTGCATTCTGCCCGTGGAAATGTCTCTAATCTTCCCGCCGTGGCTCAGTTATCCTACATTTTTCATCGCTCCACTATTGTTAACCGTTTGCCTTCTGCAATCCATCTCTGAAACTCCTTTTAATAATAATCTTTACTAGTGTCACAATGAAGTGACACTGCAATGAAGTTACTGTGAAAATCTAGTCGCCGCACTTCGGCGCCTGTTCGGGTACATTGAGGGAGAATTCAGAATGTCCAATTCACCTAACAGCACGTCTTTCAGGACTTGGAGGAAACCAGAGCACCCGGAGAAAACTCACGCAGACACGGGAGAACGTGCAGACCCCGCACAGACAGTGACCCAAGTTGGGAATCAAACCTGGGACCCTGGCGCTGTGAAGCAACAGTGCTAACCACTGTGCTACTGTGCTCTTTCAAGGCTATCCTTAAAACTTAACTCTTTAACCAAGCTATATTAATACCCCCTGGGGCTTGGACTAATTTTGTTACTGACTCCTCTGAATGTTGTGTTGTGGAGATACAGAGGCATCAATCACTCACATTGGATTGAGTAAACACATTGTACATTCGGTTATTTTGAATAGGCGTGCGGGAGATTTATAAAAAGCTTAAAGACATCATAGTTGCAGGCCTGTGTGCTTTGCTGAAAGCAAAAATGGAACTAAACTTGGATTACATGACACACTTCCTCTGAGTGAGGGTGTGCTGAAAACCCTTAAAGGTGTTAGCGGGAGAGAATCTCGAAGAAATCACTCAACACTCAGGACTGTCCCTCACGGTCTATTTCGTCAGCGGGCAGATGGTGTCTGTTAAAGTCCCAGATTTTGTCTCCACCGAACAAAGGAAAACATTCATTCTTATACATTTTTATAAACAGCTACACAGCCCATTTCTGCTGAACTTTGTCCAATAATATTGATTATAGATTGCATACATGAGTTATATATGTAATTAAATTTGACATTATGTAAAGTGGGTTCGTACCTTACCAGCCCCTGACTTCATGAAGAAGTCACTCATACTAACTGTTAAAGTTATCTTTCCTGCCTGCACCTGGAGACCTTGACCTGGCGAGGATGAACAATGGTCCTTGTCCTGTGGATGCTATTTATCACTTTGTGAATGCCTCCCTAGAATCTCCCATGTCTGTTTCCCATTCAATGCCTTAATATCAATCATCCTTGTCTCCCTGACGATCTCTGCTGTCTGTAATTAAATTATTTATACCAGTTTGCAACTTAACCCAGCTAATAATGGTTGTTCAGGAATGTGGCTAATTCAGCTAAAAGCTATTTTACATCTTCAGTATTGTGGCTGGTTTAGCTCAGTGGGCTAGACAGCTGGTTTGTGATGCAGAACAAGGCCAGCAGCACGGGTTCAATTCCTGTACCAGCTGAGAATTCAGAATTCTCCCTCTGAGTACCCAAACAGGCGCCGGAATGTGGCAACTAGGGGCTTTTCACAGTAACTTCATTGCAGTGTTAATGTAAGCCTAGATGTGACAAAGGTTATTTGTAGTATTGGTAACTCAGCTCTCAGCCATTTTGTGTAACTTCTTTTTAATTGTATGTCTGTCCTTTCTGATATTAGTAATTCTTCGGTTATAAAATCACACGCATTGTTTATACACTTTGTATTCCTACAAATTGCCCCTTAGACAGGCATCTAAGCTAGGGTACTGATGTGTTGGGTGTTCTGGATCACAAACAGGTCACCAACACTGGAAGTGGTGCAACTCTATTTTATAAGGTTAACTATATTAACATACTTGAACTGTGGGTAAATGCAATACCAGCTTTAACTGTTGACCCTTGCCTAGTCCTAACCAGGTGATGCACTCAGCACATGGTGAATATCTGTGTTGCAGGCTGTGAGCTCTGTGCTCCGAGCTGGCTGCTACTAGAATGAGCGGGAACTCTCCTGTCCTCTGTCTTTATAGTGCGTGTGCTCTCACTGGTGATTGGCTGCGGTGTTGTGTATGCTGATTGGTCCCACTGCATGTCCATCAGTGTGTGTGTGTGTGTCTGCACCATGATATACTGGTGTATATTATGACAGGTACCTTTATTTAAAATCTTCTTTCTAAATCATAGTTGCAGACCTGTGTCTGCTTTGCTGGAAGCAAAAGTGGAACTAAACTTGGACTACACGACACGCTTCCTTTTAGTGAGGTGGTGCTGAAAACCCTTAAAGGCATATTACAACAATAAAGTGATGAGAGTGGTACTGCCAAATCTAGACGCCCTTGGTTGTCTAGAGGAATACAGGGGAAAATCAAGAAGAAATAAGCACTGCAGATAGCCAAGATGAGTATAGGAAGTGCGGGGACGAAGTAAATAAATCAAAGGGCATGAAAAAAGATTAACTAGCAAAAATTAAAGAAAACCCAATATATTAATGGTAAAAGGTTTGTGATGGAAAAGGTGGGACCCATCAGAGGCAAGGTGGGACCTATCAGAGGCAAAGAGGAACTTGTGTGTAGATGCAGTGGCTGTGCGAAGGGTTTTAAATGAATATTTTGTCTCCGTGTTTACAAAGGAAATGGATGATGCGAATATCATCGTCCAGGAGGAACACTGAGATATTGGACAGGATGATCAAGAAGAAAGAGGAAATACTCGAAGGGTTGGAATCATTGAAAGTTGATAAGTCACCGGGGCCAGATGGATTGTTTCCCAGATTCCCTGAGGTTGATTTTCCAACCCTCACCTGACACTGGGGAGGTACCGGAGGACTGGAGAAATACAAACATGGTTCCATTGTTCAAATAGGGATCGAAGGAAATGCCAAACAATTAAAGGCCAGTTAATCATACGTCAGTAGTGGGCAAATTCGTAGAATCAATCCTGAGAGATAGGATTAATTGTCACATAGAAAGGCATGGATTAGTCAGCATGGATTTGATAAAAGAAGGTCTTGTCTCCCAAATTTGATTAAATTCTTTGAGGAAGTGACAAGAAGGATTGATGAAGGTAGTGCAGTGGATGTGGTGTGCATAGATTTTAGCAAGGTGTTTGACATGGTCCTACATGGCAGATTGATCAAGAAAGTAAAGGCCCATGGGATACAGGGCAAACTGGATAAAGAGTTGACTTCATGACAGGAAACAAAAGGTAATGGTCGATGGCTACCCTTGCAATTGGAGGGTTGTTTCAAGTGGTGTTCCACAGGGCTCGGTGCTGGGACCCTTAATGCTTGTGTTATATATTAACAATTTGGACGTGAATGTGGGGGCACACGGTTGGGAAGTTTGCAGACGGACAAAGCTTGGCCAAGTGGTGGACAGTGCAGAGGATAGCTATAATCTCCAACATGATATAGATGGGTTGGTGGAGTGGGCGGTAAAGTGGCAGATGGAATTTAACACAGAGAAGTGTGAGGTCATGCATTTAGGGAGGTCAACAGTTTTAGGGAGTACACAATAAATGGGAATATACTCAGAGGGGTAAATGAAGTACGAGATCTTGGTGTACAAGTACACAGGTCCATAAAGACAGCAGTTCAAGGAGACAAGGTTGTAAAGAAAACAAATGGAATGCTCTCCTTCATTGGCAGAGGTATGAAATACAAAAGTAAGGATATAATGTTCGAATTGTATAAAACACTGGTGAGGCCACAACTGGAGTATTGTGTGCAGTTCTGGTCGCCACATTACAGGAAGGATGTTATTGCTCTGGAGAGAGTGCAGAGGAGGTTTACAAAAATGTTGTCAGGGCTGGAAAAGTGTAGCTACGAGGTGAGATTGGAGACGTTGAGGTTATTTGTCTTGGAACGAAGAAGGCTGAGGGGTGACTTAACTGAGGTGTACAGAATTATGAGGGGGAAGAGATAGAGTGGACAGAATAAAATTGTTTCCCTTGGTGGAGAATTCGAGAAGCTGGGGGCACAGATTCAAGATAAGAGGCAGAAGGTGTAGAGGGGACATGAGGAAGAACCTTTTTACGCAGAGGCTAGTGGGAGCCTGGTGTTCGCTGCCTGAGTTGGTGGTGGAGACAGAGACCCTAAACTCTTGTGCTGCAAGCTACAGCGCTATGGACTGTGAGCAGAAAGGTGGGATTAGAAAGGGCACCTGGGTGTCCTTGGGATGGGCTGAATGGCCTCCTATGCTGTATCATTTCTATGGTTTCTATGTGCCTTGGAACATTTCCATACATTGAAGGTGCTACGTAAATGCAGGTTGTTGCCACCTACCTGATAATTGTTCAATGGCTTGACTCCCTTTGTGAAATCCCATGGGAAATGGAACAGTTAATGCATTAAAATCATTACGCTGGCATCCTTGTCAATGTCAAACAGTGAAATTGATAAGCAACAGTTACTCTTCTTGGCTTATCCTGTTGCAACTGAAGGAAGAAAAGGCATTTCCTGCCCTGAACTTTTAGCAAGGTCAGAGCAGATTAAAGTGTATTGCAGCATTGCACACGATGAAAAAGATACATGTGGATAAACTGTGTGGGTGCAAGACATATTGAGCATTCCGGCTCACTGGAATGTACCGCAGATGTGCTGACCTGGGTTTTCAATACCTTCATTGCTAAATTTTCCCCAACGTTGTCAATTTATCCTGCTTTATCTCTTAAATATCTTCCTGTTTTTATTGTTAATGTCCGAGTCCAGTTAATGATCTCATTTTATTGAACCCTTTTATCGGCGCTTGATTTAACCTACCCCCCCCCCCCCCCCCCCCCCACACACACACACAGATGCCAGCCAGGCTGCTGAGCATTTTGAGCAGGTTCTGTTTTCGTTTCAAGATTTTAGTGTCTTTCGAGCCTTAAGTGTTTTATTCTTAGAATTCATGCAAATTAGGACACGAAGAGGTGGTGGGGGGAGAAAGAAAGTAGAGATTGGGAAAAGGCCAGCAAAATTTACACAAAAACAGGTACTGCTGGAGAATCTGAGCAGGACTGACGGCATCTGTGGAGAGAGGACGGAGCTAAAGTTTCGAGTCTGAATGACCTTTTGTCAAAGCGAAACTTATAACCTTGTACATTTCAATATGTTGTATGTTGGGGGCGTGGTAAGTAAAATTGCCATAGTCCCAGATGATGCTTTCCCCTTTGAGGGGGCGAGCTGACCGGTGGTGATTTAACCCGAGGATCACCACACCTCAGAGAAGGTGGGGCCTTTGCGAATAACCTCAGCCGGTAGCGGAATTGAACCTGTGCTGTTGGCCTCGCTCTGCGCCACGGACCAGCCAACTGAGCTAACCTGACCGAGCTATAGGGGGTTCTATAGCCCGGCCGGTTTAGCTCAGTTGGCTGGACAGCGGGCTTGTGAAGAGGGGTGACGCCAGCAGCGTGGGTTCAATTCCCGTACCGGCCGAAGTCACCCCTGAAGGCCCCCGCCTACTCAACCTCGCCCCTCAGTCTGAGGTGAGGTGACCCCCAGGTTCAATCACCAGCAGTCTCAAAAAAAAAGGGGGGAGAGCAGCCTTCGGGGCCTTCGGGGGAATGTGGCAACATTTACATTTATTTAACGTATATTATACTCTCGTTTCTCTTCTGGTAGATGCTGGCAGACCTGCTGAGTTTTCCAGCGCCCTCTGTTCTTGTGTTTTAATAATTTTTATTAGTGTCACAAGTAAGCTTACATTAACACTGCAAAGAAGGTAATGTGTCCAATATCATTTGCCCGTCAGATTATTCCAAATAGTTGAGATACAACTGTTTAGAAAAGATTATATACAATATATTATATATAGAAGCATAGAATTTACAGTGCAGAAGGAGGCCATTCAGCCCATTGAGTCTGCACTGGCCCTTGGAAAGAGCACTCTACTTATGCCCACGCCTGCACCCTATCCCAGTACCCGACCTAACCTTTTGGACATTTGGCCTATCCTATCCACCTAACCTGCACATCGTTGGACTGTGGGAGGAAACCGGAGCACCCGGAGGAAACCCACGCAGACACGGGAAGAACGTGTAAACTCAACACAGTCACCCGAGGCCAGAATCGAACCCGGTTCCCTGGAGCTGTGAGGCAGCAGTGTGGTGGGCAGCACGGATGCACATTTAGCACTGTTGCTTCACAGCGCCTGGGTTCGATTCCCGGCTTGGGTCACAGTCTGTGCAAAGTCTGCACGTTCGCCTCGTGTCTGCGTGGGTTTGCTCAGGTTTCCTCCCACAAGTCCCGAAAGACGTGCTGTTCGGTGAATTGGACATTCCGAATTCTCCCTCAGTGTACCCAAACAGGCGCCGGAATGTGGCGACTAGGGGATTTTCGCAGTAACTTCATTGCAGTGTTAATGTAAGCCTACTTGTGACACTAATAAAGATTATTAGTAGCCACTGTACCTATTATATATATATATATAAAATAGGTAACTGTACCTATTATATATATAATAGGTACACAATAGTGTTTTCAGAATTTGTTCTTGTTTAAACCTTCTATAGAATAATAGGAGTGTTTCCAGGGTTGGGAGGCACACAGCAGCTTATGTTAACACACAGACCCTGTCTAATGAACCAACTGGTAGCTCTTGCCTCTTGACCCAGGCGACAGCAGCAACCAATGGCTTGCTGCCTGGTGGCTCTTTGGTGCGGGACGCCCGGCGCTGCGGGGCTCAGTGTTGGGGGAGCGATGGCCGGGTGCGTGCGGGCGCTGCTCTCCCTGCTCTGCCTGCTGTCCGCTCCCGCCCGCGGCCAGCGACCTCACCGCAGGTTTGAGTACAAGCACAGCTTCAAAGGACCGCACCTGGTGCTCCAGGATGGCACCGTCCCCTTCTGGACACACCACGGCAGTAAGTTTTCTGTTTTACAAAACTTTCTTTTCTCCTGGGGTGGGAATCAAGGGCAAAGTGCAACCCACTTCTTTCTCCCCCCCCTGCTTCTCAATTGATTTTTCTGCAGCAAATAGTTAAACTTCAGCTACAAAGCTGGTTACAGCCCTGCCCATTTGCTATGTGCAATGTTTTGTGTATTTTTAAAAAAGAATTTAGAGTACCCAATTAATTTTTTCCAATGCAGGGGCAATTTAGCGTGGCCAATGCACCTACCCTGCACATCTTTGGGTTGTGGGGGCGAAACCCCCACAAACACTGGGAGAATGTGCAAACTCCACACGGACAGTGCCCCAGAGCCGGGATCGAACCTTGGACCTTAGCGCCGTGAGGCAGCAGTGCTAACCACTGGGCCACTGTGCTGCCCTAATGTTTTGTGTTTAAGTAGCCTTATCTGTTTAAACACAGTGGATAACAGCCAAAACCAAGGTTGGGTTGAAATTTATCAAATGTCTCGATTATTAGCAGGGTTTGTATTACCGACAGTGACACGTGTTGTGAAACTACTAGTCCTTAAATAGGTATCGTCCTCTTCTCAACTTTAGCTAGTGTCTAAAGCATGCTCTCTCTCACCCACACTGCTATCTATCAGACCCATGCTGAACCTTGCTCCTATAATAATTTATAATAATCTTTATTGTCACAAGTACGCTTACATTAACACTGCAGTGGAGTTACTGTGAAAATCTCCTAGTCGCCACATTCCGGCGCCTGTTCAGGTACACAGAGGGAGAATTCAGAATGTCCAATTCACCTAACAGCATGTCTTTCGGGACTTGTGGGAGGAAACCGGAGCAGCCGGAGGAAACCCACGCAGACACGGGGAGAACGTGCAGACTCCGCATAGACAGTGACCCAAACGGGAATCGAACCCGGGACCCCTGGAGCTGTTAAACAACAGTACTAACCACTGTGCTACGGTGCTGCCTCTGTGCCATAGTTTTCACTTAAACTTCATATGGTGGGCAGCACGGTGGTGCAATGGTTAGCACTGCTGCCTCACGGCGCCAAGGTCCCAGGTTCGATCCTGGCTCTGGGTCACTGTCCGTGTGGAGTTTGCACATTCTCCCCGTGTCTGCGTGGGTTTCACCCCCACAACACAAAGATGTGCAGGGTAGGTGGATTGGCCACGCTAAATTGCCCCTTAATTGGGAAAAAAAATAATTGTGTACTCTAAATTTTGAAAAAAATAAAACTTTATACGGTGGATTGTCCTAATTTTGGAAAGTCGCTGTTCGGATACCCAATGATAGTGCCACCTCAGGAGATGGAATCATCGAGTTCATATAGTGCAGAAGGAGGCCATTCGGCCCATTGAGTCTACACTCATCCTTCGAATGAGCGCTCTACCCATGCACCCCCCCCCCCCGCCCCCCCGCCCACCCCACCTCTATCCCCATAACCGAACCTGCACATCTCTGGAATCTAAGGGGCAATTTAGCACGGCCAACCCACCAACCTGCACATCTTTGGACTGTGGGAGGAAACCGGAGCACCCGGAGGAAACCCACACAGACACGGGGAGAAAACTCCACAGACAGTCACCCGAGGCCGGAATTGAACCCGGGTCCCTGGCGCAGTGAGGCAGCAGTGCTAACCACTGTGCCACCGTGCTGCCCATGTTCTTTTAAAAAGATGAGAATGGGCAGCACGGTGGCACAGTGGTTAGCACTGCAGTCCCACGGGGCCGAGGTCCCAGGTTTGATCCCGGCTCTGGGTCACTGTCCGTGTGGAGTTTGCACATTCTCCCCGTGTCTGCGTGGGTTTCGCCCCCACAACGCAAAGATGTGCAGGGTGGGTGGATTGTCCACACTAAATTGTCCCTTAATTGGAAAAATGAATTGGGTACTCTAAAAAAAATGTTTAAAAGATGAGGATGTGCATTAATATGCTGGTAAACCATTATATGTGGTTACACAAGTCTGACGGAGTTTGGGAATCTACGTTCTGACCCTTATGATGTAGTTTTATTGGTAATTAACTTAAAAAAATCATTGACTCCCGTTATGGAAGTTCCAAGGACAATCTGTCTGTCATGAGTCGTGATCTACCTTTTTAATAAAGCACCTTACACATTGTACAATTTCCCTTCAGAAGTATGTAGGTAGCGGCATTTTAACTTTTTTCAGAAAAGCCGGTGCCGTCTTGTGGATAAGATACTAAATCCAGTCAGCTATCTTCGTGGCTGTGAAAGATACTATGGTGCCGTTTTGAAGAAGAGCTTGGGATGGATGGACGGGTGTGAGTTCTCCCCAGTGCCCTGATCAATATTCAACCAGCACCTAAAAATAGATGAAGTGGGCATTTTGCTCGCTTGCTTTGAGGCAGCATAAAAATCATCACGTTTCTAGGTCTCCAGCTCTGAAGAAGAATCATGTCGCACAAACTCCAAATGTTTCTTTTTTTCTTTATTTGTTCTTGGGAAGTGGGCTACGCTGGCTGTGCCAGCATTTGTTGCCGATCCCTGAGGGCATTTAAGAGTCAACCACATTGCTGTGGGTCTGAAGTCACATGTTGGCCAGACCAGGTAAGGACGGCAGATTTCCTTCCCGAAAGGAGATTAGTGAACCAGATGGGTTTTTACAACAATCGACAATCGTTTCATGGTCATCATTAGACTTTTAATTTCAGATTTTTTAAATTGAATTCAAATTCCACCATCTGCTCTGGTGGGATTCAAACCCATGTCCCCAGAGCATTATCCTGTGTCTCTGTATTACTAATCCAGTGACAATACCACTGCGAAACAGCATCCCACAGATGCTGCCAGAGATACTGAGGTTTTTTTCAGCATTTTCTTTGTTAATTTCAGTTTTGTAGCATATGGCGTAGTTTGCTTTTATTATCAGAGTGCTGTGGTGAGATTTTGCTGTGTGAAAATTGACTGTTGGGTTTCCTTAATCAGCAGAGACACTGTGCTTCAAAAGTACCTTATTGTCAGTAAATTGCTTCGAGACATCATGAAAGATGGTGTGTAAATGCAAGTCCTTTCTATTCACTGTTGTACGCACTGCTATCGAAGTTAAATACTCTTTTCTAAAAGCAGTTACTTGTGCCATCATTGTGCTCTACTGGCAAAATAATTTTTTTAAAAAATATATCAAAATGAATTGCAAGTAATCTTTCAATGCATTATGTCAATCACACAAGAGTGCCGATGTTATCTCAGGAAAATAAGCTATTGAACTTCCTGGCATTAGTGCTTGCATTTTTATTGTTCAGTGGAAGAAGGCCGGTGGATGTGAGCTCTGGTTATATTTCCCTGGCATCTCTTATTCGCAACCTTTTGCATGGTGTGCGAGGCTATTCGGGTCACAACCGACAGTCCATAGCTCAACAAACCCCCAGAGCCAAATTTAATTTGTCGTTTGCATCCTTCGATGTGCCTGACACTCGATGGTGGACAAGTCAGATTATAGATTCCATATCTGGTGATTTTGAATTGTGCTTCAGAAAGAGCTACTTGAAATGGAATCATTTTAACTCCCAAGTCACCTCATGAAATTTCAGTTGCAACAATTTAAGTTTCCAGTCCGTCTGCTGGCATTGAAGCTGACTATGTGCATTGAGCTTTGGTCTAACTGGAGATGTTAAATTGGAGTTCCATTGTCTTAAGTGTATCAGCAAACGTGGGGAATAGTACCTCTAGCTGACAAAGTGATTAAATTGCTGTGTAAATAATTATTTTGCTGCGAACACTCATCAATGCCATGCCTAAAATATCACAACAGTGCACCGCAGAAATTAGCTGTTCCATACCAATGGTCTACGCCAATGTTTATGATCCACACGTGAACATCCTCCCACCTCACTTCATCAAGCGAAACCTGACTCCCATCCATTGACTCTGTCTACACCTGCCGCTGCCTTGGGAAAGCGGGCAGCATAATCAAAGAGACCCCTCCCACCCGGGTTATTCTCTCTTCCAACCTCTTCCATCGGACAGGAGATACAAAAGTCTGAGAACACACACTAATAGATTCAAAAACAGCTTCTTCCCCGCTGTTACCAGACTCCTGAATGACCCTCTTATGGACTGAACTGATCTCTCCAAACATTAGCTCTACTGAGTCATACCACACTCCGTATGCTTCACCTGCTGCCGATGTCCATGTTGTGTATCGTATGTCCTATGTTTTTTCGTGTATTGAACGATCTGTCTGGACTGTACGCAGAACGATACTTCTCACTGCACCTCGGTACACGTGACGATAAATCAAATCCAATTCAACGCTTTGTGTCTCCAGCTCTTATCTCACTTCCTCTCATGTATATAGGAACAGGAGGAGGCCATTCAGCCCATCGAGTCTGCTCCCCCATTTAATACGATCATGGCTGATTGGCCTTTTACGCCCTCTATCCCCATAAGCTGTTCGCCTCAACCAATGTCTGCAGCATTGAGTTCCACATTCTAACCACTCCTCTAGATGAAGATGCTTTTCCTGAGTTCCTTATTGGATTTATCAGTGTCTAATTTTTATATTTACTCGCCCAGCAGTGAACGCATCATCCCTGCGTCTACGTGATTATTCAGAGAGATGGTGGTATTTCTGTTTAACAATGGTTTCACAGGAGGACAAAACAAAATGGACGGTTTTCATTGTACAAAACATTTCTGTGTTGCAAGGCATCCTTGTATCCTGTCAATTTAGCCTGGTACAAGCCTAAGTCTTTGGCCTGTGATAGGATTATAGAACGTAAAGCCCTCAAGTCAATAAAAAGGAGACAGGTCTGTATGATCCAGCATGTTGCCATGGGGGCATTTAATTTCAATCTTGGTTCAGGATGCCAATGCACTATAAAGAGCATTATTTAAGATTAACATAGTAAACTCATTTTAAAAACAAAACCTTCCTTGGGATGTAGGTGCCATAGGCAAGGTCGTTATTTAATGCCCATCCCTAATTTCCCTTCAGAAGGTGATGCTATAATGCGACGTTTCTGCATCAGTTTAGCACAATGGCGTGCTAGGACATTTCAGAGGGCATTTGAGAGACTAACACATTTCTGTGGGTCTGGAGTCATGAAAGGACGGCAGATTTCCTCCCTTGAAGGGGCCAGATGGGTTTTTATTATGGTCACCGTCACAGAGACAGGCTTTCAATTTTAGTTTTCAGTTAATTGAATTTAAATTCCACTAACATTCATGGTGGGGTTTGAACCTGTGTCGCCTAATTGTGGGAAGGATGTGGATGCTTTGGAGAGGGTACAGAGGAACTTACCAGGATGCTGCCTGGACTGGAGGGCATGTCTTATGAAGAAAGGTTGAGGGAGCTAGGGCTTTTCTCACTGGAGCGAAGAAGGCAGAGAGGTGACTTGATAGATCCTGGGATCTATCTGAGGATCCTGGGATTATATTAATTGGAGTTTAGGAGGTTGAGGGGAGATCTAATAGAAACTTACAAGATAATGAATGGCTTAGATAGGGTGGATGTAGGGAAGTTGTTTCCATTAACAGGGGAGACTAGGACCCGGGGGCACAGACTTAGAATAAAAGGGAGTCACTTTAGAACAGAGATGAGGAGAAATTTCTTCAGCCAGAGAGTGGTGGGTCTGTGGAATTCATTGCCACAGAGGGCGGTGGAGGCCGGGACGTTGAGTGTCTTTAAGACAGAAGTTGATAAATTCTTGATTTCTCGAGGAATTAAGGGCTATGGAGAGAGAGCGGGTAAATGGAGTTGAAATCAGCCATGATTGAATGGTGGAGTGGGCTCGATGGGCCGAATGGCCTTACTTCCACTCCTATGTTTTATGGTCTTATACAAGGTGATGAGAGGCATGGATAGAGTGGATAGCTAGAGACTTTTCCCCAGGGTGGAAATGGCGGTCACGAGGGGGACATAATTTCAAGGTGATTGGGGGAAGGTATAGGGGAGATGTCAGAGGTAGGTTCTTTACACAGAGAGTGGTGGGTGTGTGGAATGCACTGCCAGCGGAGGTGGTGGAGTCAGAGTCATTAGAGACATTTAAGCGACTCTTGGACAGGCACATGGACAGCAGTAAATTGAAGGGGTGTAGGTTAGGTTGATCTTAGATTAGGATAAATGGTCGACTCAAAATCGTGGGCTGAAGGGCCTGTACTGTGCTGTACTGTTCTATGTTTTTATGTTAAACTGGGCCTCTTGATTGTGTTATAACCCTGTGACACTATCACTGCTCTGCCATTTTTGTTGCATCAAAAAAAGAGGCTTTCTTCTTTAGGTTACGTCCTAGTCAAACATATATATTTTATAGTCAAATTCTCACAGTCAACCTCTTTGTAGAAGAATTTGTTTTAAAAGCGGTAACCCTGACAGTTCTTTCGTTATTACATTAGGTGCTCTTCCCAGCTCTGAACGAATCCGAGTTGTTCCTTCATTGCGAAGTCAGAGTGGATCTGTTTGGACCAAGAATAACTTTGCGTTTGAAAACTGGGAGGTGAAAGTTTCATTTCGGATCAATGGCAGAAACCGAGTTGGCGCAGATGGACTGGTGCGTTTTCCTCCTCTTGTCAGCAGCTTTGTGTCAGAGTTTTCCTGGTACCCAGGAATCCACTAGAAACCTACAACTTGTCACTCGGTGGAATGGGCTAGACTTAAAAACTTGCTCAGAGGGTTTCAAAGTGATGTATTCTACCTCCCTTTTGGGGGGATGAGTAATTGCTATTACAAGGTATCTACTCCAAGGTATCGACACTGTTTATGGAGCACAGGAGTTAGAAAATGAGCAAAGGATTTGACTGTACGGGCCATATTATGCCAAAGGGAAAATATATCATTTACTTCACGTTCTTTGCCAACGTTATACGAACCAGTGGGCAAAAGTGAGGAAACCTGCCTCCTCCACCCACAAACGAATCTTCAAATGAGAGAACAGTCAACATGTCTGCCATGCGATCAAATGGTGCATATGGATCTATGGGGAGAAACTTGATTACTGCAGCTAAAAAGCTTTCAAGATCGTAATTGAATCTTGAAGTCCGGGGAACCCCGAGATGGCGGTGAACAATTAGTGAGGAACTTGTGGAGAATCTGTAATGCCTGTGACATGTCGTGTCATCTTTAGACACAAGATTTATCCATGGTTTACGTTTAATTTGGTTCTCAGTGTGTCAGCTCTTTGGCTCATTGCTTCAAATTTTAGGTCAACTATTTAAGTTGTCACAATTCCTGTCTGCAACCACTGAATTTATTTATTTATTATTTAAAAAATTATATTTTCTTCCAGTTAAGGGCAATTTAGCGTGGCCAATCCACCTACCCTGCACATCTTTGGATTGTGGGGGTGAGACCCACGCAGACACGGGGAGAATGTGCAAACTCCACACGGACAGTGACCCAGAGCCGGGATCGAACCTGGGACCACGGTGCCGTCAGGCAGCAGTGCTAAGCACTGCGCCACCGTACTGCCCTCCCACTGAATTTATATGGTGTCCGGTTACATTTTGGACTGTTTGACATAAATAATAAAGAAACACAGTTATGTAGGTAAATATACTTCAAACCCAGGGGTGGCACGGTGAACATAGGGACATAGTTGCCTAAATATCAGCAAGTATCTAAGTTACGGTATGGTACCACAGTGGTTAGCACTGTTGCTTCACAGCGCCAGGGACCCGGGTTCAATTCCGGCTTGGGTCACTGTCTGTGCGGAGTCTGCACGTTCTCCCCGTGTCTGCGTGGGTTTCCTCCGGGTGCTCCGGTTTCCTCCCACAAGTCCCGAAAGACATGCTGTTAGGTGAATTGGACATTCTGAATTCTCCCTCTGTGTACCCGAACAGGCGCCGGAATTTGGGGACTAGGGGATTTTCACAGTAACTTCATTGCAGTGTTAATGTAAGCCTGTTTGTGACAATAATAAAGATTATTAAGTTGCCACCTTTATATGGTAGAATTCAACCTTAAGTGCCTTTTGAACACTTTGTGAATTTGAGTACAACTTGCACATGGAGTATATACCATATCCTGGGGTGAATGCCAGCTGTTGTCTTTGTTCCTGTCAACTACGTGAATCATCGGTATCCAAGAGACCCACCCAGTCCGACACTTCTGTCTCTACCCCTCCGTGGACCAGGGGCTGGAAGAAGATGCTCTTCCTTTCCCTTCCTTGATGTTGCTCCACTCTTCCAAATTGCTTGTGTGGGGAATCCAGGGGTGGGATTCTCCGACCCCCCGCCGGGTCGGGGAATTGGCGGGGGCGGCGTGAATCCCACCCCCACCGGCTGCCGAATTCTCCGGCACCGGAGATTCGGTGGGAATCGCGCCGGTCGGCGGGCCCCCCCGGCGATTCTCCCGCCCGCGATGGGCTGAAGTTCCGCTGCTGTAATGTCGGTCTTGCCGGCATGAATTAAACCACCTCCCTTACTGGCGGGACTAGGCGGCGCGAGCGGGCTCCGTGGTCTTGGCGGGGGTGCGCGGGGCGATCTGGCCCCGGGGGGTGCCCCCACAGTGGCCTGGCCTGCGATCGGGGCCCACCGATCTGCGGGCGGGCCTGTGCCGTGGGGACACTCTTTCTCCTCCGCGTCGGCCATAGCCTCCGCGGAGGTGAGTCCCCCCCTGCGCATGCGCGGGGATGACGTCAGCTGACACTCCCGCGCATGCACGGACTTCCGCCGGCCGGCGGAGTCCCTTTGGCC